>NW_004955439.1:20305557-20356836 GCF_000276665.1 Chinchilla lanigera
CGGCTGCCCAAGCCCCGCCGCACAGGCGTGCGCTCTGCTGCCCCCTGCCGGCCCCGAGAGGCGGCCGCGGGACCAGGCCGAGTCGCGGACCCGAAAGCGAGCCTCAAGGGCGGGGCTGCCGAGGCCAAGAACTGCCGGGATTACACAAAAGAAAAGAAGAATAAAGTTTCCTTTCCGTTTAGCAATAGTGGTCCCCAGCCCAGCCAGGGCTTCTGCGGACTGGATCTGCGTCCCAAGTGCGTCAGAGCTTTTGCCTCCTGGCTTGCTGGGGCGCCCGGGGCGGGGTGGGAGCGTGCGGGGGGCGGGCGTTGTGTGTCTCGAAACGCCGAGCCCTTGCAGGAGACCTTTCCGCGGTAAGCGGGTGACGTAACCTGCGTTTGTCCGGTGTTCACCCACTTTGCCGGAGGAGCGGGCCTCTGTCCAAGCAAGGCTCACAGAGAACTTTCAGAAGGGTGAGCCGATGCATTGCCTAGTATCTGTTGACTTCACATCTGAAACAGATGCGCTTAAAAGTACTACAGGGTATGCACAATAAAGAAAAAGACCATTAAGGGACGTGTGACTCACTTTTGGCACCAACACACCCTGTGCAGAGTGGGGGATGTCGAGTGGCTACACACCCTGCCATGTACGTCGTGCTGGGGTGTAACCGTGCTGTAAGCAGAAAGCAAACGAATCTCTGCAATTACGGAGCCAGCTCGGCAAGCTGCGCCCGGATCCTGGCAAAGATGAAGGCCACCCTCCCTCCCCCTCGTGGTCCAAGTGGTGCACTGCAGGCCTAGAACTAGTTGAAATCCCGCTGTTCTGTCGTTCGTTGCTTGGCTTTGCCTCATTATTGCTTGGGCTTCCAGCGTGATCAGAGCTCTGCAAATTCAGCAGGCACTTGACAAATGCTCATTCTCGGTCCCGCCACTGGTGGCTATGGCTGTGCAGCACAAAGCGAGGGTCTGAAGGGCTCACCAGCATTTATTTTCCACTCTCTATGGCTCACCGGCTGCGTGACTTTGGGCAAGTTACTGAACCTCTGCCCGGCTCTCTCTCCGGTAATTTGTGAGTGATAACATTGGTGTCTTCCTCACAAGGTCAGAGGAGGAGGACGTGGAGCAACCTATGTACAGATAGCACCGTGCCTAGTGAGCAGCCACTGCTCACTCAGGGATAGCTGGCGTTATCACTCCTTCTTCCGAGGAGCACTTCGCAGGGCAGTGGTTAGAAGTAGTCACCTGAGGACCAGATATTTGGGTTGGAACCTGCCCGCTGATTCCACGCACATAACTTTGGGCAAGTGTGCTCCGTGCCCGGATCTGTATGTTGGTAATAGTGATAATGGAAATATCTGGTGACCACAGCACGGTGCAGGTTTTGCTCTGTGAAATTCACAGCGTTGCTTGTGCCGCGTGAAGAGGACAAGTTTACTACAGCTTGTAGTGATGGAAATGTTGAAATAAGTGCATGTCTAACTGCTGTGCTCCCCTGTCCCCCGAGCTGATGAGGTGTTTTGTTTTGTTTTGTTCTTGTAGTGATGGAAATGTTGAAATAAGTGCATGTCTAACTGCTGTGCTCCCCTGTCCCCCGAGCTGATGAGGTGTTTTGTTTTGTTTTGTTTTGTTTTAATCTGATTTCCACTTTTTCAGTTCCCTGGTTGTCAGAAGGTCCGCTCTTAGTGGGTTGTCACTCTGGAGTCTGAAACCCCTTCCTCCATGCAGGCTGAGCGCGTCTGCAGCTCTCCGTGGGAGCGCAGCTTGCGCGCAGCTTCTGCCCTGTCAGAACGATGCCTGTGCAGTCTTGGAGGCAAAGCCACGGCAGAGAAAGGGCCCTGAGGACTTTCAAAGGTGACTACTACTGATCGTTTCCTGGGAGGGTGTCTGTAGTGGATTGATAACTGGTGGTCAACTTATAACCCCCAGCTGAACTGAGTGAGTGGTGCTGGGTGTGGGAGGCCCACCTGAGGACTGTTGCCAGCAGCATAAGAGGCAGACCTGGAGAAGAAGAAGAAGGCTGTTGGGAGCTGAGAGAAGCTGTTGGGAGCTGAGGGAGACCGTGGGGAGCTGGCTTCCTGATGAACTTGGCTGTTTTCATCCTCCGAGGAGCTCGGGACCTCACTGGCACTGAGAATGGCTTTGGTTCACATTGGGGAGCTCTGGTCCTCACTTTGAGCATGGCTTCCTGGTTCCGGAGGGGAAGATGGTGCATTGCCAGCCTCCTGGAAAAGCTTGCTGCGTTGGCTTCCCTGATGGGAACTCGGCCATCCTGGTCATCGGAGGGGCTCGGGACCTCACTGTTGCCGACGATGGCTGTGGTACCTTTTGGGGGAGCCCTGGTTCTTCTGAGCATCACCTCCTGGCTCCAGTGCAGATCCCTCAGCCTGCTAGCACAGATCCTTCTTCCTGCTGGCACAGACTTTGTAGATTCCACCACTGACCTTTGGGCCTTTCCAGCAGATCCGTGAAACAGGCCTGCATGGGACGTTGTCATGGGTTCTGGGCCTCCAGTTGGATTCATGGGAGGCATTGTTATGAGCTCTGGGTATTTAGCTCAACTCATGTAGGACATTGTTGTGGGATCCAGGCCCTCAGCTGGATTCCTTGGTCTTAGTGTGTGGACAGATTTCCTGCACTCTTTTGTATACTGTTCTTTGGGTGACTTATAAATAATCATATAAAGTATGTGTCCTGTATTATGTTGTTCCCCTTGCAAAAATAAGCCATCCCAAACCAATACAGTTTCATAGCCCTCACCTCCCATCGGTATTCACATGTTGTGTTCTAGGTCAAATAAGACTGAACAGTGGCTCCGTTTGACCCAGCTATTCCCCTTTTTGGTATCTTCCTGAAATAATTAAAAACATCACACCAAAGCCATATGTGCACACCCTTGTGTAGAGTGGCACAGTTTGTAATAGCCAAATCTTGGAAACAGCCCAAATGCCCATCAACCAATGAATGGATAAAGATGTGTTTTTTTATACAATGGAGTAGTACTCAGCCATAAAGAAGGATACGTATAAGGCATTTCTAAGTAAATGGATGCACCTTGACACCATACTTTTTAAGTGAAATACATTGGACACTCGTGTAAATATTGCACTTACACCAAAAGTGTAAATAAGAACTAAAATGTATAATAGATATTGTGAAAGAGAAAGAAAATGTTCAAATGAGAAGGGGAATAAGGCAGAGGGGAGGAGAAAAGGAAGAGACAAAAAAAGAATAGAGGAAAAAATGGAAACAGCTTTTGTAAATAAGGAGGGGAACAGGATTTGAAGGTAGGCAAGGGGAATAGGAAAAAAGAACCAGCAAGATGTATCATGTACAGGTACAAATTCCCTATGATGAACATTATCATTATGTAGATCTAAAATGTACCAATAAAGTTAATAATTGAAACCAAACAGTGTTTGCCGTTCCCTGACCACTGTCTGGGCAGGCACTTTCTACCTTCCACTCAGCTGGGCAGAGTTTTGCCCTGGAAGGGCACCTGTTCTAGACGCCTTCCTTGGGAGAAAGGGGAGGGAGCGCCCAGCAGGGTTATGGAGATGGCTCTGCTCTCCCAGGGCTCCTATTCTGCCCAAACAGTGTCTGCAGCCTAGTGAGCTAGTCAGTGCACTGGGTTTCTTCTCCCCTCTGGCCACTTGGGGGCCTCAGGCACAGCTGGATTCAGGAAAGGGCTTTAACAATCCGGGGAACTCCCTTGTGTTACAGTGAGGTACCACTAAGTGCAGGGCAAGTTCTGTCATGAAGCTGAATCACTTTAGAGTGGGAAGAGGCCTTTTTTTTTTTTTTTCCCTATAAATGGCATCCTTCTCTTTCCCAAGGGCTCAGGGCTTCCCGAATTTCAGTGGCTCAGCATGACCTTTAGATTGCAAGCCACAGTATTTAGCAACAAATCAACCCCTGCCCCAGTCAGCTGCTTCAGACTGATTTCCCATCCTACCTGCTCCCCAGTATCCCTCACCACTATGTTTGGATCTAACCAGGGATTCTCAGCGCAGGTGCTGTAACTAACACCACAGATCAAGGGGCTTACGCAGACATTGATTGCTTGTGGTTCAGAAGCCTGGGACGTCCAGCATTGAGGGCTGACAGAGCTGGTGTCCGGGCCACTTCCAGGCTGGCACATGTCTCATTTCTTGTTCAGCCTCGTGGCATTGCCCCTGTGCTTGTGTGGGGAGGGGTGTGTGTGTGTGTGTAGGAAGATCTCTATCTTGAAGGAGCACTGATCTCAGCATGGGCGCCCCACCTTCAGGGTCTCATCTCAGCCAAGGTACTTTCCAAAGGCCCCACCTCCACGTAGAATCACACTTGGAGCCAGGCGGTCAACATATGAATTTTGAGGGGACACAAACACTAAGACCATAGCACCAGAGACTGCAAACTCAGATGCCTTCAGAAGCCAGGCAGATAAAATGAATTCTTGATGAGAGTCTAACACAATATTTTAAACACATTTTTCATTTGTATTTTGAGATGAGGTCATACTACATAGATCAGGGTGGCCTTGAACTGACTGTGCCGCCCAGGCTGGCCTGAAATTCACAGAAATCCTCCTGCCTCAGCCTCCCAAGTGCTAGGATTAAAGGCATGTGCCACCACACCTGGCTAAATACAGTATTTAGCAAAAATGGTTGTCACTCCGGCCAGCTCCAGAAAGTCAAGTTTCTTGTCCCTCTCTCCTTTCAGCTCCTTCTACTTCATGAGCTGGACTCACTTGGCCTGGGGCAGCTCAGACATTACACTGCCAAGTGGAGCCAGTGTCCCTCTACCCTTCACTGTTCTGGTATGTTTGCAGCAGAAGATGAAGATGCTAGAAGCCAAATAATTGGGCCACCTCAGGGGGTAAGATATTCACAGTGCTCAGACTTCTGAGAGTCCAGGGGCTTGCAGATCCTAAAGTCCTGACTAGCGTCTCTGGGCAGCCAGCCCCTTGTGCTCTGTCAGACCCCTATTTGTTCCCTCATGGACTGGCTCAGACCTCTCGTCTCCCTCTTATCCTCCTCCAGCCTGCCCCTGCATGCTCTGAAGATGAAGGCACCTACTTCAGGGCAGAGACATAATCCCTGAGGAAACTCGCACAATTTCCTCTGTGGGAAAGCAAACTCCCTGTCACCACTGGTTGTCTGATTCTTTTGTCCTCTCCTCTGGGCCGGGATGGTCTTTCCTCCAGTGATGGCTTCACACTTTTCCCCTTTCCTTGCCCTCAGCAGGGATGGGGACCTTCAGCTCCCCCAGCTCCTGTGCTGCTGCCTTGTGCTCCATCACGGCTGCGTCTCTGCAGTTGCCTGAATTCACTGCTTCCACTTCATCTCCCGCTGGCTCTTCACCTGTGGCCTGGCTCCTCCTCCCACTGCACGGCTGACTTCCTCCTTTCTAACTTCAGTGAACATTTTTTAGTTTTGTCTTTGTAAAAGGACATTTTGGTAGAGTACAAGTTGGGTCCCAGCCACTTTTGATGAACAAAATTAGGGTTTCCCCCAGTAGATTTGCAGCTGGGGCCTGAATGCAATTGTAAGGTTGGAGGAACCTTCCTAACCATGTAGTCTGTGTGCAGATTGGTCCAGGGGACATCAGGGAAAAAACCTGGGATGCTCACACTCTGATGCCTACTGAGGTGCCAGGATACAAAATACTATGTAAGAAATCAATGTGGCTCTAGACCAAGGTTAATCCAAAGCCTCCTAAAGAACTTTCCATTGAGGAAGTAGCATGGTTTGGGTAAGTGTCCCTGGGAGCTCCAATCAGTGGGTCTCCTGTTCCATAGGGAGCTGGAGAAAGCTTTAAGAGGTGGGGTCTAGTGGGAGGGAGTTGGGTTATGGGGATGTTCCTTTGAGGGGGACATTTGCAGCCAGAGCCCCTACCTCCATTTGCTTCCCAGATGCCATGAAGTGAGCAGTTTTCCTCCACCAAGCAAGACGCCCTACCTTGTCTCAGGCCAGGAAGCAACAAGGCCAGTGGACCATGGACCAAGACTTCCAAACTGTGATTCAAAACGAATCTTTCTTCTTCTGACAAGAGCATTTTCTCAGGTATTTTGTCACAGTGACAGAAGCTGATAAATGCAGAGAGAGCAAAACTGACACAGAGCTGTCTGTCAGCACCACGATAGGAGGCTAGAAGGACCATTGGTTTAAGATAAACTGTGGGGCTAATGCCAAATACCCATTCCAATACCATTACCCATTTAAAGAAACTTTAAAATCTTTAAAATGTTAGAGAAAGAATGAATTATTTTTCCCTCATATTACAAAATCATTATCAAAAATGTGACAAAATGTACATTCTTTGGCTAGCTTTGTGGATAAAGAATTGTACTTTTTTGACAACTAAGAATCCCAACAGAGCTGGGTGTGGTAGCACATGCATACAATCCCAGCACTAAGGCTAAGTCAGAGGCTAAGGCAGGAGGGTTGCAAGTCTGAGTCCCACTTGGGCAACTTGATGAGACCCTACCTCAAAATAAAAAATAAAAAAGGATGAGAATATAGTTCAGTGGTTGAAAGCTCCTTAGTTTGATCCCCAGTACTATTTTTAAGGGTTTCTTTTAAGGGGCTTTTGTTTTTATTTTATTTTTTGGTACCAGGAATTGATCTCAGGGCCTTGAGCCTGCTAGACAGGCACTGCACCACTGAACCACAACCCCCAGTACTATTTTTTTAAAAAGAAAGAAAAATATTGCAACTATAGTTTGGATCTTCAAGCAGCTTTGTATTGTTGTAACCCCTGATTGAATGTAATGGGGTTTCGTCTGTCACATATCAAATACCTCACTTCCCAGGGGCAATGAGAGATCACAGCTTGTTCTTGGGGGGCAACTGGAATCAGTATACAGTCCCTTTAACTATTAAAGACACAATGCTATTGGGGGCCTTATCACCATGGATCCCTCCAGCAGAGGGCAGGAGGACTGATCTGTGGCTCAACCTCTAGTAGAAGCAAATGTGCTTGAAGTTATTTGGGCTGAAAGAAACTTTAAAAATCTGTCAGTAACAAAATGTTAGAGAAAGAATAAATTAATTTTCTCTCATATTACAAAGTCATTGTCATACAAAGAAGCAATTGAAAAGCAGCCAGGAATGCTGGGAAGGGAGAATTACAGGGAAAGTCATCAGGAATTTAGGAAAACATGGCATTTTACTGAGTTTTGTGCATACTCAGTGGTAGTGGTGGGCAGAGTGGACGTGGTAATGGTTTGGAAAGTCAAGATTTGGATTGCTGTTACTGTAGCCTCCCTGGGACACACAGGTGTGTCTCACCTGACTTCCCAGAAGCCCGTGGCCCTGTTGGCCGCTCCTGCCTTTTTCACATTCTCATTCCCTGGGCCTCTCAGTGTCAGTGTTCCTGCCTGGCTAACCTGTCATTTGCCTCTAAAGAATCCTCTGCTTCTGTTTCCTGGTGTCATGAGGGTCTGACCCCAGGGCCCCTTATCTTCTCTCTGGTGATCTCATGCACTCCCGATGTTTCAGTACCTTGTGTCTGCCCTCAGCTCTTGACTCCACATCCCCCGCACATCCTCCACCTCTTTCCTGGGCTCCAGACCCAGAACCAACTTCTTCTGTAAAGAGAATGACAAGAGATATCATTCAGGCTCGCCAGCCACAATACTATCTCTGTCACATCTACTCGGCTGCACCATTGTAGTGCCAATGCAGCCATAGACAATATTAAATAAATGGGTGTGGCTGAATCCCAATAAAACTTTATTTATAAACATAGAGGCCTATTTCATCTGCTATTGTTTTCTAAGCCCCATTCTGGACTCAAATATCTAACTCCTTCTGGAAATTTCCACAAGTTCCAAAACATAACATGTCTCCAGGTAAATTCATCTTACTCCCTCTGTGTTCCTTCTCAATGAATGATACCAATAACCATCCACCATGTCAGAGATTTTGGTGGTATCCTTAGCTTCAGTCCCTCCACTCAGTCAGATCTGCAATCCAGTCACCTCTCCTTTCTGCGCAGCTCCCTAATCCACCAGTTCTCTTTCTCTCTGGCCTTCTTGCAGGGTGCTCCCATCTCCGCCTTCTGTGCCTTTAGAATCCCTCACCTCTGTGAGGACAGAAGCAATGCTTATTTACTCTTGATCTCCCGCATCCAGCACAGTGCCACACACTGCACACACTGAAAACCCCCCTTCCCCTCCCCTCTCCTCTTCCCTGAGCTCACAGGAATCAGACAGGCAGAGTTTCCACACCCCCGTTAACATCCATAATAACGTTGACTCTCTTGGAACAAGTTTTCTTTATTACCGGGGCTCTTCTATCACTTAGATCCTCTTAAAATGTACACTCCATATCCAAATACACACACCTATGTACAACCATCTGGATATATCCAGTATATATTCATATACAACTTTATACACATGTATTTACTTTATATTTTGTGCACATGGAAAACTACAGATGTCATACTGTAGTTTGGATATGCAGTGTTCCTCAAAGGCTTGTGCATCAAAGGCTTGGTCCCCAGTGCAGTAACATTCAGAGGTGGGGCTTTTGGCAGAGGTTGAATCAGGAGGGCTGTAAAGTTAGAGTCCTCATGATCCAGTCACTTCCCACCAGCCCGTCAGCAATGGAGCCTTCAACACAATGAGCTCTTCAGGGGGCACGCTGGGTCTCAGCTATAACCGAGTGACAGGTGGAAAGGGAGGCTCAGACTAGCTCTGTTTTGTCCTTACAGAGTCTGGACTTCAGAGCAGGGAAGGCCTTGCTGTTTTCTGGCTTAGTGCAGCTGAGTCATCCAGGACTGACTGACCCTCTGCTTTGCTCATCCTCCCCTTCTTCCTCCCTTCCTCGCCCTCTCACCCACTCTTCTTGGTACTAGTATTGAATTCAAGGTCTTCGAACTGATCTACATCCCATCCCTTTCTATTTTTTAAACTTAGAGACAGGATCTTGTTGAGTCACTAAGTTACCGAGGCTGGGCTTGAACTATTATTGATCCTCCTCCTAGGGAGCCAGGATTATAGGCATGTACCACGACATCTAACTAATCTTCTTCTTAAGCATATAAGAAGTCTGGTAAGGAGATGGTGAATGAAAACTGACTTTCTGCAGCACAATTTAAAATAACTGAATTGGGAAATGGCCTACAGTGTATGCTCATCAACAGATAAATGAATAAAGAAGACATTGTATTTTTATACACAATGGACCGTGACTGTGCCATACAGAAGGATAGACTTGAGGCATTCACAGGAAAATGGATCCACCCTGACATAACATACTGAGTGAAACACATCAGACACACAAACTTAAATACCACATAGGTTCTCTTACACAAGAAACCCAAAATATAAACAGCAAAATAAAACATAACAGGAAGTAAGGAGATCTTTTTCAGTGTGAAGGGGTATAAGAGATAGAGGGAGGCTGGAGGAAGGGGAAGGAGGGGAAATAGAAAAAAAGAACTGAAAAAAAAAATGGAAATAGATCTTTTGCAAATGAGAAGGGAACCAAGAGTTGGAAGGAACAGGGAGGGATGGGAAGGGTAGGGGACACAAAAAGAATTAAGATGTATTTTGTACATGTACTAACTTCCCATGATAAATGTAATCATTATGTACTGCAAACATGTACTTATAAAAAAAGAAAAGAAAAGAAAAAAATGTCACTTCACTGAACACTGAAGGAATATCAGTTTTCCCTGATTGGAAGGTATCTCTTCATGGGTTATACTTTAACCCATGTGCTAACAGGGCAGCTTGTGACCTCTTTCCCAGAGGTGAGGGCTGGTAAGCCTCTTATTACATGGGCCTTGGAGCTGGTGAACCTTTGTTAGCAAACAGCAGAAAAAGGTCAAATGAAGAAGTGACAACCACCTCCACATCAAGTAGAATATGTCTCCCAGGTATCTGCCCTAAGAAACCAATATGTAGAAGCAATCTGTAAATGGGCATCAGGGGCAAAGCTGAGCTTGCTAAGAACCCCAAACAGCAAGGGAGGCTTTCCATAAGTCCCTGGTTGAGGAATTTTTCGCTGTTTTCATTTTGAAATGAAATGTTTTATTTGGGCTCTTCAAAGAGGCTCATGTGTGGAAAGACCTTCCTAGAATGGTGATTTACAGACGGCTGAGCCTGGGGCCAGCGGAAGGTGGCAGATCCATGTGGGAAGGAGCTGGCAGGTGTACTTGTTGGGCCCGCAGTGCAGGTCCACACTTGGGGATCACATGTCATTTTCACCTGGCAGATCCCCCTCAGGTGAGACTGAAGGTAGATTCCATTCCCCTCTCCCAGGAAGGGTGACCTTTCCTTGTGGTTGGGACTCTCTTGTAAGGAATTAGCTTTTTCAACCCTGGGAGAAAGCAAGAGGAAAGGTGCCTTCCTGTTCTTGGCAAGCCTGTGTGGATGTCACAAGGAGGCCGAGGCTAGGCAGAGCTGAGGACCCTGGGTCCATCTCTCTTTCTATTTGGACGTCCTTGTCTCTGGCTCCAAGCGCAGCAGTGGGGTCGCCGTGAAGTTGAGGGGAAGAAGTCCTTCAGGGTGGCGAGCAGAGAAGGGGAGACACTGCGGTTTGTATTTCTAGAACAATCCTGACGGAGCTGAACACAGTCTGGTACACAGTAAGTTGTGCCTTATTCACAAGGAAGTGGTAAAATAATATTTTAAGTGGAAAGAAATACATACTGAGAGCATTATATCCTTGTAGAACTGGATTTTTTCTTTTCCCAAAACATTTTCTCAACCACACTAACAATGGCTGCCTAAAAGACCTTTCACATCATTTTAAGAAAAAGGTCTGCCCACTACTGATTTCTCATCTTGCTTCTGCCTGCTATGCCCTCCCCAAAAAACGGGCCAGCAAGTTTGAGGAAGCAGATAGAAGGTGAGTGTGTCAGAAGGAGGAGGAGGAAGAAGGGGAGGAGGAGAAAGAGAAGGAGAAGCGAGGCTAAACTAGATGATCCGCAGATGCAACCAGGTGCCCCTGCCCCTGGCCTGGTGCCTTCCTCTCACTCTCCAGGAGGTTTTGGTCTTGAATATTCTGCACAGTGTTTCAGTCCCAAGGGATTCTGCGGAGCTTCTGCCAGCACAATCTGGCACCCACACCCCACCTTGATTCTTTACTGGTTCACATGGGAAAGAGGAGTGCATACTTTGTTGTCCTTCATGCTTTAAAATAGAAATGTCTGTTTATATCTAAGTATTTTCGAACACTAAAATAGGAGTTTTAAGGCAGGCATCTCCTGGTCAGTCTAACCTTAAGCTGGGGGAAAGTATAGATTCAACAATTAAAGTTGAGACTGTCTCTTTCAACTCAGCATCACCACTCTTTCTTCATTCCATGAAGATGAGAATATAAAGCACTGTGAATTCAGTGGATGTTAGAAGAAGATCAATATTTTACATCATAATTTATAATTATGAAATAAATGGTAAATGTTTGAGGTGGTAGATATGTTTGATCTGATTTAAGCATCACACAACAGGGCCAGGATGTAACTCAGTGGTAGAGTACTTGCCTAGCATTGTACAAGGCCGTGTGTTTGATCCCCAGCACCACAAAAAACAAAAAACAAAAACCCCAACTTGTAAACATTACAAAATGTATCTAGGCATTGAAACATTACATGTCACCTCATTAATATGTATACTTTTTATATTCTTATCTACCAAGTTAAAATATGTTTAATTTAAATAAAATAATAATTAAAATTTTATAATTATAAAAACATGTAAGTCCACTGGGGATAAAGAAATTTTGATAAAATAAACTATTTTTACTTACATTGTAATTTCAGCACTGGTAGGATGTGAGGATGTTAACAATAATGCCTTAGCCTGTTTGCTGTCTGGGACCTAAGTTGTTTGAACGTATTAGCTTTCTCCCCAACTAGCTGTGCAACCGTGGGAAAGCCTCAGTTTTCCCACCTTAAAATGGGGACAGTGATAACATTGCTTGTTGAAAAGGTTGGTAAGACTGTGGATACGGACCACTTGGAAGAGTATGGCTTTTGGAATGTGCACAGCAAAGGGAGCTCTTTTTTTTTTTTTTTTTATCTAAAAGAGGCGTGAAACAAGAGGGAAGGAAATGGAAAAGAAGAAAGCTGGGGTGAGAGGGGCATGAAGAGAAAGGCAAGCAGGGGGCAGCTGCTTCCACCCCTTCCCAGCATCTGCTGCTGATGCTGCTCTCAAATGTGTTGTAAGCTCCCCTGTTCTGGGTAGTGTTTGCCCCTTTCTGTGTTTGGTGGCAGGGCCCTCTAAGAATAATTAACCCCATTTGCCTATCTTGTTTGCGGATGAGTTTGATCTCTTGTAAGTCAATAATATCTCAGGATTGGGACACCGTTTTCCGGACACCACCAGCCAGTTCCACCATGGACCACAAGGAAGTAATCCTGCTACTTCTTTTATTTCTGAAATCAGGTAAGACTTACAGATTTGAAGAAAGTTTAATCATTATTTTTTCCTAGCAATATATTAAAATTAGACACCTATAGTTTTACATACATCTTATTTAATTGAGCTTTTGATTCATGATATTTTTCAATTCAAAATCTAATACAAGATTGAGGAATTCTTCAAGCTATGTATTTCAATTCCCTATGAATATTGCCAGGATGGGCAGGGACAATCATGGGTGACTTTTCAAATCCAAATGACTAGCCCCAAATCCTGGCAATTTTAATTGAAAAAACTGCCAATATAACTTAACCCCAAAAGGTGATTATTCTCTTTGGCTGGTTCTCAGTTTGGTTAATTTATATCATTTTGTTTGTTTTTTTTTTATTTTAAAGAGTAAAAGAAGGATAACATAATAATGGGGGGACTTAGCAAATTACAGACAAAATGGTAGGAAATTATCAATGGTTATTGTTTTACATATTGTTATCTACAAAATAGTTTCTCAGGAAAACAAATAGACAAATAATAATGAGTTACAGACAAAAGAGGTAGGAGATTATCAAGAGTTGTTGTACTATACTTTGGTATTATATCATTTTGTTAAGCTATCATAGTCTCATCACTTCCAAATTTAAGCAATTAAATACCTCTTTAAGTGTATTTTATTCCTTGACCAACCTATGTATTTGGACTCAGCATTTCCGTTATGGTTTAAGGAAGTCTTTCCATAGCTCTATATTTGCATCTTATGCCTAGAGAAGTCACATGCATCTGTTTTTGAGATGATATTAGGTACAATAATTCAGTAAGTGTTTGTTTAGGGTGTGGGATAGGCCAGGCACAGTTTTATAATATGTGCATTGTGTGTATTTCTATGTGTCTCTTTTTGTGTGTCCTCTACTAATGCTAATTTATGTAGTTAATGGTACATGAGGCAGGAAGTCTTGACTTAGGAAATTTATCTTATTTGCCTATTAACCAAACTCCTAAATTAAGGAGATGAAGAAACCTCCTTAAACTAGGACTTTCCAAGAATAAAAATTAGTGTTGTCCCTTTTCCAGCTTTCTTTAAAGTTGTTTGTTTGTTTTGGCTTTTTGAGACAGAGTCTCACTGTGTAGCCTAGGCTGGCCTTGAGCTCACAGTGATCCTCCTGCCTCTGCCTCCCAAGTGCTGGGATTATAGGTGTGTGCCACAACACCCCAAATATTTTGTCTTGGAAATAGGGTCTTGCTATATGGCCCAGGCTGGCCTTAAACTCTCAACCCTGCTGCCTCAACCTCCTGAGTAGCTGGGATTACAGGCCTATGGCACCATTCCCAGCTAAAATTTTAAAAGCTACATATTTTAAATATGTGCAGTTGTTTGGCTTTTAAAACAAATTTAATGAGATAGAATTCACATACTCCATAATTAAGCCACCAGAGGCAGATGATCCAGTGGCTTTTAGTACATTCAGTTTCTCAGTCATCACCACAATGAAGTTCAGAGCAATTTCATTACCCTCAAAAGAAACTCCACTCTCTGTAGCCACAGAAAATCTTTAATCAACTTTCTGTCTTTATAGATTTACTGTTTTAGACATATCATATATTGGTATCAAACATCATACTTGTAGTTCTTCATATTAACAATATATAAATACTTAAAATGCAATTTATGAATTATGAGATAAAATTTTATAAGTTGTACTTCATAGTCAAATACATTTGAATTTAACAGAAAGCATTCAAAGAAATATCAAAGAAAATCCAGAGTAGGAGAAGATTAAACAAAAGGATTTTGGGGGCCTGGGACATAGCTCAGTGGCGCAAGCACCTGCCTGGCAAGCACAAGGTCCTGAGTTCGATTCCCAGTACCAAAAAAAAAAAAGGGTTTGTGGGGAAATCTGTATGCATGTGTATGTGGAGGGGTGCATATGTTCACATGCTATTTCAACCCCCCAACTTGGACTGAGGACACTCTGGACTTATAGGGCTGCACCCCATGATTGGGACAAACACCTCTGCATCATGATTCACATATGTCTGAGCCAATTTAGGGGGCAAAATTCTTCCATAAACTCTTTTTTTAGAGGAAAGTATTTACTCTCATTTTCTGTAGAAATGACTGTCATTTTCCCATATCTTTCTCCCATATATTTCTCTCTGTGCAGAAATGACTGGGAAAGAAAAGAATTTCTTTTATAGTTACTCTGTGAGAGATGGGTAAATATGTTGTGTTTCACAGGCTCTTAAGTTTTGGGTTTTTTTTTTTTACACACAAGTAGGTGTGTATAACATACATATATATCTATTTTTTTCACACCAGTAATGGGAAAAAAATCTCATATCATGTAAAATGTATTGCTTTGATCTCAGTACACATCTACATTTAGCCAATAATATAAAAATAGTTTTCCTATGGAAAGATTTGCTTAATGTCTCTTTATCAACAAATTGTACTAAACCCTATGATCATATGAGCCATGAAAGTGAATAAGAGGAAAAAAGATTTGGGGAACAATATTCAAATATAAAAGAAAAATGATGTTCTTTAGGGATATTTCTTTAGGATATCAGCTCCTAAGGTGGCTCTCAGGAGCTGTAATTTAAAGATCTCATAAATGGGAAATTTCTTTGTTTAAATATCCTTGGTATCCTGCCCTGGTACACTTTCCAAGAACTCTTCACTCCTTGTAGGATTCACTTTATAGATTTACTGTGTATTTTTCAAACCATATCCTGATCTATAGAACTTACTAAAGCATAACTCTTCTTTAAGGTGAGAGTTCAAACTGAAAGAAAAACAAGGTTAACAACATGAATATGGGCCTAAGCTATCTTTTTCTCTATTATCTTTTTTTTTTTTTATTTTTTGGTACCTGGAATCGAACTCATGACCTTACACTTGCCAGGCTGGTGCTGTGCTACTGAGCTATATCCCCGATCCTCTGTTATCTTTCACACATTTATCAAGTGTTTTGAGAGTGTAAAATGTATCAGCCAACTTTATGTCAATAGTCCACCCACCCAGCTTGAAGGTCTTCAGCTGAGGAGAGATGAGCAGCAGGGGCAGGGAAAAGGCGGCCTCTGAGGGTGGTTTCGGTTATCTGTTCTCTCCTGCTGTTCCCACTTCCTATCCTGGTGACCCTTTAGCACAGTCTGGCTTTGGTCCCTGCCACTTCCCTTCATGGTCAAGACTGCCACATTACCTAGTCCCATGGAAACTTTACTGTGTTCATTTCATTTCACCTCTTTTTGCCCCCGATTCCTGTGAAAATCACTAGCATTTACACAGAAAGCATATGAACTGGCATCTCCAGGCTTGAAATCAGGCTTTCTAGGCTAGGCAGATGCTGCATGGAGCCTAAGAACAGGGAAAGTTTTGCAGCCTCACAGTGGGACCATGGCGGGGGCCCCTTGGCCACACTCTGCAGTGACAAGGGGGAAGCAACAAACTCTTTCCCTCAGATTTTACCTCACAGAGAAGTCAAGGCCAGTATTTTTCCCAGACTCTGCTTTTTATAGCTTCCTCAGAAATTCCAGATACAGTACCTGTCACCATCATGAACAAAAAATCATTACTGTGGGAAGCATATATTGTTGGAAATCAAACAACAGCCTCCAAGTTTTACTTATACCTGGACGTGGACAAGTCAGCACCAATTTTAGAAATACAGTTGTCCTTGATGGTGTCTTCCTACCTTATCATGACATGGTAATCAATAAGACAATAAAACTTATTCTTATTTAAACTTCCATAACCATTAGTATAGTACATTGTTACTGTACCTATCCATCCATCTAGTTCCTTTAATATACTATTCTATGTTAATAGAACTGTTTTCCTGACTAAACATTTTTTATTTATGGCAACCTATCCTGCTTCCAGTAAAGCAGCAAGTTTTATTTGGTTGATGCAAAAAAAATAGGTTAAAAAACTAGGATAGTTCAACAGTAGTATTGGCTAATTTGATCAGTTCTATTTTTATCTTCAACTTTTAGGTCAAGGAAATTCCCTGGATGACTATGAAAATACCCACGGGGCCTCACTGGTCAGTCTCACCAAGAAGCAGCTAACAACAGCAAGCATAGATGAATGTGCAGCAAAATGTGAGGCAGAAACGGAGTTTGTTTGCAGGTATTTTCATTATCATTGCACCTATGCAGAAATCTTACTGCTTAAAATGCTATTATTTTGATGGCAAGAAACTTACTCATGGATTTAGTATAAGAAAGAGGAGTTTATAAGATCAGAATTTGCAACTGTATTTGCTCACAGTATCTGAAACCCTAATAACTTTTTGTTAAGGGTTGTTAGAAATACCCAAAATAGAAATTATTCATTTTATATGTGACATAAAATTAGCAGATATTGTTCTGAGCTCCAATTTTTAGCATCAGCAGCAATTAATATGTATTGAGGATCGTGTGAATGAAAGTATTTTACATACAGCTGAAGGAGCAAAAAGCCAGAAACACAGGGTCCAATGCCTGCCCTTTTGTATTTATGGTCCTAAGAAACCAAAAATGATGATGAAAAAAAAATAAAAGACAGCCAAAAGAGGGTATTGTTAAGGGCATGACTCATGCACTCCCTATAGAGGTTCCAAGGAAAGATAACTCCTAAGGGTTGAGACAGCTAGAGAAGCTATCAGGGAGGAGAAGGAGCCGCTCTGGGCTTGGAGGGTGAGTGAGACTTGACTACACCAGGAGGCAGGCAGGTGTCCAGCAGGGGGAAAGCACAGCCTGTGCCTGTGGTAGGGACTATGTGAGAGCTGACTGAAGCAAGGGGCTCATGATCAGGCTGTGGATGGCCTTGAGCACCAGGCTCAGCACTCATGGCACGATTATGCAGAGAGGGAAGGGAGAGGTTTTCTTGGCCTGTTTTCTGTTGTAATAAAATACCTAGGACTGGGCGTTTTATAAAAGAAAGAGGTGCTTGATTCTGGAAGCTGGAAGTCTGAGACTCAGTGGCTATACTGGGCAAGGGCTTCTTTCCGAGCCACAATATGGCAAAAAGTAAAGAAGCAAGCAGCTGCAAGAGAGAGAAAAAGGTGGGTAGCCCCTTCTACAAGCACTAGTGCTGGTATAACCAACACAGCCCCACCAGAGTGGGGGAAGAGCTCACCCAGTACCAGAAAATCAACCCTGTCCTTTCCTCACCACCTCGTGAAGATCCCACCCCCTCTCAGTACTGTTGCACTGGAATCCAGCCCTCACCCTAAGTTTCAGTGGCAGAAACCACCTCGATCCATGGCCGGCGTGAAATGGCAAGGGGGAGTGCGCAGGCAAAACCTAAAGAGGAAACACGGGGGGTTGGAATTGCCAAGGCAGCCTGTCTTGGGATTGGGCGCAACGCAGTTGCTTCTTCCCAATCCCAGAGCAAACTTCTGGCACTTAATTAAGAAACAGATGAAGAAAGAGCAAAACAGTCAAGGGGAATGGTGGTACACCACTACAGCCCCAGCACGTGGAGAGGCTGAGGCAGAAGGATTACAGATTCAAGTCCAGCCCAGGCAATTTAGTGACTTACACAGACCCTGCCTCAAAAAAAAAAAGCAATTGTTATAGTTGGCATCTAGATGTCCCCCACAAAGCCACATGTGGTCCTAGGTGGGGCTTTTTTAGAGGTGGCTGGATCTGAAGTGTGTGATGCTGGGCCTAATTCATGGTCAAGGCCACTAGGATTAAGGGTGTGAGTGCTGCCCACCCTAAGTAACCTGGATAAAATATAAGGGATAGAAAGAACTGTGGTTGTCCCTTGTTTGCTCTCGCCTTCTTGGTTATCACAGACTGTTTCTCCTCTCTGATGCCCCTCTCTGCCTTGTCACCCTGCCTTGGAGCCAGCCAACTATGAGCTGAAACCTCTAGGAACTGTGAGTTAAATAAACCTTTCCTCCTTTAACTTTGGGCACTGGGTATTTTGTCTCAGTAGTGAGAAAAGTAACTAAGACAGCAACTGAAAGAGGAAGTTAAAATTTGGAGAGGGAGAAAGTAAAGGTAAAGATATAAGAAAACAAGAATAACTACCATGCTGATATACAGTATTCACTTTCAGTACTCTGCTGGCTCAAGGCTGTATTATAATTAACTAATTGAGATGTAACAACTCAGAGCTCCTTGATCCACCAAGAGACATAATTTTTTTGAATGTCTTATCTAAAAGCGTTTGCTTCCCTTAAATAAAGGAAAATTTCTATTGTTTCTCAATTCTTCTCTGCAGGTCATTCCAGTATCACAGTAAGGAGCAGCAATGTGAGATCATGGCTGAAAACAGCAAGTCCTCGCTGATTGTGAGGATGAGAGACGTCGTTCTATTTGAAAAGAAGGGTGTGTTTGTTCTTTCACCTTTTTTTTTTTTTTTTAAAGTTATGAAGCCACAGATTGAAGATATCATCAGTGTCCTACCTGAATTCTGAGTTAGGCTAGAATCTGACCCCTAGCCATCATGGCAACTAGAATACAGTACTTCATCTCTTTCATTTCATTTTTCTCCTTTGAAAAATGAAGGAATTAGGTTTACCAAACCATGTCTGTCTTTGTGGATGTTTGCAGCTTTATTTTGAAGGGGTCTTGGGAATCTAAGCACTGCTTATGATCTTGGCTTCTTGTTCTACTGAGTGAGCATCAGTTTTGGGCACTAACTTCTGGACTAAAGCTTGGAGTGATAGAAATACTGAGATGGTTTTAATACTCAGGGACGTTTAGATAGGGACAAAAAACCTTATTTTTATTAAATGTTCCACTTTAAAAAAAACTATGGTCTGCATTTTCCTCAGTTTCTGAAATGGTGTCTTTTGTAAATGTGCAAAAGTTGCAGTTGCTTTTCCATAGTTTCCTTTAAAATGCAGATCAAGTGTCCCTAATAGTAGAAGAGGTGGTCTGGATTCCAGAGGAAATCACAGGTCTTTTGGGGGATAAAAAGTGCCATTAAGTATGTAGGAAGATTTAAATAAATGTATAACACTTTAAAACTGTCCTACCTACTATTGCTGGGTGGTACTATATTAAGACATTAATATTAATGTAGCTCTTCAAATATTCCATATCACAGGAGCTAAAGAGCTCAAGCAACATCCAATTTCTTGTGTTGTTGACAATGACTTGCAACATTGCTTAGAGTCTCACCTCAAAACTCTTAAGTATGATTTTTAAAAGTATTTTTAAAGTCAGCATTATTTTTGTACATTGCTTAATCTTGGGTTAAACTAGCTGTAACCCTGTTTTTTGTTTTCTTTTGTACTGAGACTGAACACAGGGCTTTGCACTGAGCCACATCTCCACTCCTTTATTTTTTATTGTGAGACAGGGTCTCTTTAAGTCACTAAGTTGCCCAGGCTGGGCTCAAACTTGGAATCTTCCTATCTCAGCCTCACAGAGCTAGAGTACTGGGACTACAGTTGTGCTCCCTTATACTCCTTTCCTTACTTCTTATCTTGAACTTTTGAGATTAAATGTAAATTTTATCTTTTGAAGTTATTTGTTCCTATAAATAGTGAACAAAGGGTAGGATAAATAACACTGTCATCCACTACATTTTTAAAAAGAGGATGTACAGTGAGATTCTGTCTAAAAATGCAAACATTTAAATATGTCACTTGTAAATTGTTAGCCAGAAGGAAAATGGGAGTGACTATGAGGCTCAGTTTCAAGTCTGAAGTTTGAAAGCTTGATTTGCTTGTTTTCAAGGGAGCAAAAGGTTATATAAACTCTGGTAGGTACATACAAACAAGAGAGAGGGGGAAATACCAAAGGTCAATCACTTTTGGTCCTTGTTTCTTTCCTGTGGAATATAGACTCATTGGTATTTCACCAGCCAGCTGTCTGCTGGGAGCAATTGGTATCAGATCATATTTACACCAACTGCGCGTCACCATCCCCACTGCCCCCACCCTCAGAACCAAGCCACCATCGTGACTGCAGAGGCCACTGCTCCCCAGCTTGCAGACCACACCAATGACCGCTTAGAAATATATATTCCCGGCTTAAAACTCTTCCCCGTGCACTTAGAACAAAATCCAGACAGTTCCCCAAAGCCTTGTGTGGTAAGTTTATCGCATTATACAAGGGCCTCTGTTTATTTCTACTCCTACAACACATCAGATGCTCACCCCTTCTGCCCAAGATCCTCTAGCCTACTAGCTTGAGCAGCACCTCCTTTCAAAGCTCTTCTCCTGGGCCTCCCTCTCTTAAAGTACTTAAGTTGACACTCTCCATGAGTATAACACATGCACTATAATCATATAACTCAGTGAAGACGTAGTTCCAGTCATTACACATACAAGGTGTGATCACAAAATATAGTGAGCAATTAAGTTTAAAAAATTATTACAGTAAAAGAAACATTTGCCATTAACCCCCTCAAAATATTCTCACTTGCTTCGAACACACCCATTCTTCTTTCCACTTTCTGAAACAGTCCTGGAAGTCTTCTTTCCTGAGTGCCTTTCGTTGTACTGCTGTCACTGCCTTGATGTCTTGATTCAAACCATCTACCTTTCATGGTCATTTTGACTTGGGGAAGAGCTAGAAGTCACTTGGTGCCAGTGTGAATAAGGTGGAGGAGAAACTGTAATATTTTTATTTGACGGAAATTGCCACCAAGGGTTTATCAATGAGATATGATAAAAATACAGTGAATTTTAAGTTTAAAATTTATTGCATTATAAGACACATCGCCATTAATCCCCCTCAAAATACTCAAAACACTCCTTTGTTTTATTTATTTTTTTTATTTTTTTTATTTTTTGGGTTTTTCTCCAGTACCGGGAACCAAACTCACGACCTTGCACCTGCCAGGCAGGCGCTTTTGCCGCTGAGCTAAATCCCCAGCCCCCACTCCTTTGTTTTAAACATACTTCTCTCATCATTTCTGGTGATTGTCTTTTACTATAATAAGTTCAAATTTTTTTAAAGTCTTAAAAAATTTCAGCATACTTTTTAATCACTTTTTGTAGTAGTATTGACAAAACACTTCTGCTAGAGAAATGTTAGAAGTACTTCCCCAGGTGATTGATTAATGAATTAGAAAAGTGGGAACCTTAAAGATGGTATAAATATACCTGAACTACCTTAAATATATATATATGTGTGTATATATATATATACACACACACATACACATACACACACAAACATATATATACACATATATACATATATATTTAAGGTATATTTTTAATTTGATTAAAATTATATATATATAATTTAATTGAAAAATTCAAGTGAACATGGAAGCTCAAGCTTACATTGGCTTCTGACATATAGCAGAGGCTTTTCCCTTTGAATATAGGGTCACCAACAAAAGCTTTTCTTCTATGAACTACACCCTCATGTACCCTACAGTGATCACTTCCCTCATCTTTGAGGTAGAGCAAGATCTAGACATTTATAATCATTCTGATTCTGTAAAACTTTTAGATTTTTATGATTTTCCCTCAAATTTCAAGAGTCAGCTGTTTGAGAGGGTTGCCCTCAGTGGATTAGATGGAAATTTTTAAAATGATTCAACTCTTTGAAGACATTAGAAGCATTCATTTTGTTTTAGTTAAAAATGGAAACATCACTTCATTTTTCCCTTTACTCATTCCTCGGTTCAGATTGTTTTTAGTTAAGTGTAACTGTAAAGTTGGACAATACAAATGGTGTCTGGAATTACACAGCCCACCTGGTGGACATGCTAGAAGAGGCCTGTAAGCTTTAGGGGTTGGCCCTTTCTCTCTGTCACACGTGAATGCTGTATTTCTGAAACAGGACGGAGTCCACTGAATAACTGGTGAGCAGGTTAAGTGGAGGTTGGCTGAGAAGATTCACTGTACACGTTCGAAGTAGACGTGTGTGTGCGTGTGTGTGTGTGTGTGTGTGTGTGTGTGTGTGTGTGGTACTGGGGATTGCATTCAGCACATTCACATTGAGCTGCATCCCTAGCCCTTCTTAATTAAAAATTTTAACACATCTTAATTCTTTTTACCTCTCCTTCCCCTCCCTCCCCAGCTCGTTCCTCTCCCCTCCCCATCTTTTAGTCCCCTTCACGCTTGCAAGTTCTTTCTCTCTTGTTCCTATTATCTGCTTTTGTTTTGCTCTTTAAATTATTTATGCTTTGAGTTTCTCATAGAGGACAAACCATGCGATATTGAAGCTTATGTGTTTGGTTTACTTCACTTAACATTGTGCTCTCAAGTTGTAAATGTTTTGAAACAAGATCTCACTAACTTGCTAAATTACCCAGGCAGGGCTTGAACTTATCTTCCTCCTGCTTTCATCTCCCATACTGCCAGCAGACACACTTTACAGCCCTGTTTGGCATTACCAAGAGCCTGAAGAATTAGAAGTGGCTTGCGTCTCTTTTGGTCTTTGAAAAGCCTACTGTCCTTCTGCCTAAAAGGCCCCATTCTCATCCTTCCCTGTCTTATCACCATTGATTTTCTTTGTAACGTGTGTCACAATGAGGTTAGCTCATCTTGAAATGTGTCTTCCGGGTTCCTTTCTGTCATCATCCAGATTCCACTAGCACATAGCTCCTGGGGATGGAGCTCTTACCTGCTTTGTATTGCATGTGTTCCAGCACCCATGTGGTGCCTGGGCATTGGAGGGGCTCAGGAAAGAGCTTTGGAATAAATGAATGAGAGTAAGAAATGGCTCCATTTACAGCAGCCCTTTCATAGATGCAAAAGACCAACTTTTAGATAGCAGGAAGATGTGGCCTGGTTTGTAAGCTCTTCCTCTCAAGGGGACTGTGCCATGTAGACCTTCGTGAAGTTCTTGTCTGCTGTCTTGACTACTGTGCATTCCTCTTGCAGTGTACCTTTTGGAGTGCAGGACGGGGAATGGGAAGAACTACAGAGGGACCATGTCCAAGACCAAAAGCGGTGTTACCTGTCAAAAGTGGGATGCCACTTTCCCACACAGGCCAAAGTAAGTCTCTCTCTTTCATCTTTGTGCTCTCCTACCATATTTAGAATAATTATGTCACTTGTAAGTCAAACTGGAACATGTGAGTGAGCAGAGAGAGAATCTTTTTGATATGATTACAGAAGAGTTCAATTATTTGTAGCACAAAAGCAGAAAGAGTAAGTAGAAAGCAACTTACTCTTGTGTATAGAGTTTCCTGGGAGACCTAACGTATAGAGGGAGGTCTAATAAAATGAAGAATGATATATGAATTTGATTCTGAGTCTGCTAAAACACCAAAGATGACTATGTTGAGGGTGGGACTGTCTCCATCAAATACAACCAACTAGAACTTGTTGACCTCGATACTGAAGGGCAAATGAATGCATATGATCTAAGAATGAAATGGCAATATAAAGGAAATATATAATTTGTAAGTTGCTTATTATTTTAGTGTTTATAATGCATCCCCCAGTTTGGTGTTCAGTGGCATTAAGTTCTCTGTGATGATTCTTGTCAAACAAGAACTCGGGGTCTGTTACCTGCCCCACTCCAAATGCACTGCCTGCATTGCTTCCCAGTGGCATGAGCAGACTGAATAGTCCCTATTAGACAAAGTAAAATGATTTGATCAAATGCCCAAGCCAACTTTCTAAGGCCAAAGGGACAACCTAAGCTTGCCTATTTGAGAAAATTGAGTTCTCCAATGGTGAGGGTTACCTGAAACAGGTACATAGAAGGACCAGAAACAGAACTTGCTTTTTTAGACCCTAGATTCTGGTGCTTTTTAATCTGATTTATTACCTTCATGTGACAACTCATCTCTAGATCTAAAAATTAATATAGACTGCATTTCAGAGAAAATAACCTACTCCTTACTGGTTGCTGGAGTTTAGTTACATTTGTTTTGTTTCATATCATCACTTTCAGTTTTCTCATCTGTAAAATAAGGATAATAACACCATCCTGACAGGTTGTTTTTTCTTCCTGCAGTGCTGGGGATTGAACCCAGGGCCTTAGCACTGACCTATATGACTAGCCCTTTTTATTTTTTATTTTGAAATAGAGTCTTACGAAGTTGCTAAGTGGTCCAGGCTGGGCTTGAACTTGTGATCTTTCTGCCCAAGATTTTGTCTTTTTAAGACTGAGTGAGAGAATGTACAGAAAGATATTAGTGTAATGGCAGTGCACAGTTCACATGGACAAAATGATATAGGTCACTATTATTTCATAGAGAGAGGGGCCACTGACCAAAGGCTGTATTTGGAACAAATCAAGAACTATGCAGACATCTGAGACCTTAATGTCTCTACTACTGCCTGTGCAGAAAAATACTTTGGCTTTACTTCCAACCCTTGGTTTAGGTACAGTATGATGGTCATAGGAGCTACTGTACCTGACTCAGTTGGTCCATACAAGAATGAAAAATCTGACAACTCAAATGCCACAGCTGGTGGCCAAAATTCATTTACATGTCAGGAATTTAAACTTTCAATGGAAAGTGAAGAGTATCCTTTCACACTTGCTGGCAGCCTGCTGAGTTTTAGGATATTGTCAAAGTGTTCCTTTCCACTCTTCACAGCTATTCCCCTGATAAATACCCTGAGAGTGGGCTGGAGGAAAACTACTGTAGGAACCCAGACAACGATCAACAGGGGCCCTGGTGTTACACTACGAACCCTGACCAGAGATTTGACTACTGTGACATCCCTGAATGTGAAGGTCAGAAGGGGCGCTAGAAAATCTTTTCCTGTCTGCCCTTTACCTGTAAAGTAACTTGCTGTAAAGCTATTTCCTACAAGGATAATACTAAAAATCAGTTAGTGCTAGCGCAAGGCAAGACTGAGTAATGCATTCACATTTTAGTGGGAGAGTGAAAAAGTTTGCTCACCCCCCAAGTATTGACGTGTATTTGTACTAAAACATTACTTCAGTGAGCACAGACATTAAGCTAGAGCCAAAACTAGATACAAACTCCTTATGCTCAAAACTCTCACATGGTACAAAACTCCAAGCAGATTTGCAATTAAATAGCTAAATTAAAACCATGAAATCAATAGCACTTAAGTAAACAATATTAATGTGGACGATTTTGTTGTTCAGTTGAAGTTAAGCAGTGTACTAGTTTTTATATCAGCAGTCCCTTATTTTAAAGGACCAATCTATTTAATAATGTACTTCAAAGGTCAAGGCTAAAATTAAAACATCAGACTGCATATATTTCATTTCATATTTCTGGTTACATCTGTTCAAGCAAGAAGAATAGACTGGGGTGATATTTATGCAGCATTGTGGGTGTTGCACCATGTGACAACCTTGTCCTTCCATTGTCTTTGGCCATTGGCCATGACATGGCAGGTCACTTGGACACACATTGCAGGTCACTTGGCCCTTAAGTATCATTAAGGCATGATTTTTGTGTCAAGTCAGTGTCTAGTTTGTATATCACTTAGCCTAACCATGTAGCTTTAATAACTCCAAATCAAAGCTTCAGTTTTAAAATAAGTTAGAAAGCAAACCAGTGACATCATGCTTCTCAACAACATAAAAAGAGAAATGCTGACCCTGTAGGTGAATGCTGTGTTCCAGTGAGGTCGTGTGCTCAACAAAGGCTCAGAAATCCTAAGATGGTGCTGCTTATTTGTCAGTTGTCAGATAAGCAGAATAATTCCATAGGCTGTTTAAAGATTGGTACTGAATTGCATTTAAAAATTATAACGGAGAAATTACAGACTGCTGAGTATACATGCACCCTCCCTGCCTCCTGATCTGTGCCTCGCAGTGTAAGGAGTTACAATATCGATGAGTCTCTGAGTTTCGTCGTGATTACCATCATTAAAGTGCTATCAGCCAAAATGTGCTCGTTATCCTAACTGGAAAAGCGAGTAACATTCTGGGCTGTGTTAGAGCACTCTAAGTCCTTATTAACAATGTCATTGCCAGTGATTGTTAGGAATTACACAGGAACCAGTGATAAGAAAGATCTGAGGCATTCCTAGCAGGAGTCTAGTCTTATTCTATTTTGCTTCATGCATTTTGGTTTCTTGCTTCATCTCTTCTCTTCCTTTCTCGAATGCCAGATGAATGTATGCATTGCCTTGGAGAAAATTACATGGGCAAAATTTCCAAGACTGTGTCTGGACTTGAATGTCAGTCCTGGGACTCTCAAGTTCCTCATGCTCATGGATTCATTCCTTCCAAGTAAGTCTCACTGTTGAGGACTCTGTGGCTCTACAAGACATTTACTGCTGTTTAGACATCTTACGTGTCTTGGGAAGTGAATGCCTCATGCTGTTGAATTTCAAGGTTATCATCCGCCGGTGCAGCTGCAAGTGACATATATATTCTTGCTACTCAAAATGTGGTTCAGGGTCCAGTAGAAGTGAAATCATTGGAGAATATGCTAGGAATGCAGAATCTCAGCCCCTCTCAATCTAATTTACATTGTGACTAGGTCTGCAGCTGATTTGTATACACATTAAAATTTAAGAGATATATCCGTCTTATGTATGTTCCTTTTTCCTTTCACTCTGTACCAGTGAGATTCAAGGCCTCCCAGCCTATGATCCATGGGTGAGCATCATAGGTCTTGTGAATTCTCCAATATTTCATGTGTTGATGTTGGTGCATTTTTCTCTGGCAAGGTTTCCTGACTCCCACCAAACTCTCACCATCAACCATGACTTTCAATAGGAATAGGATTCATTGCTATAAAGTAATGGTGAAAATTCTATTTCACACAAATTGCACTGGAAAACACCTCCCCCTTGTAGTTGTTCTGCTCTTTCTGTTTATTCTGTGATGACTATATAGGACTGTAACACTTCTTAGAACTTTGATAGAGAGGCTAAACCACAGGTTTCCCATGTGAAAATCAACAGCACTGAATTTTTACACTTTCCATTCCAAATACCTTAAAACACAGCTATTGCCCTTGCTCTTCAAAAGTAAGAACAATGGAAGCCTCAAGGCCCATGGTGGGGTAAATTCATCTCCAAGAAAGTAGATGGAAAAGAGAGTGACTAAAATATAGCTGGCTGCTCTGTTCATTTGAGCACTTGGTCAGTCTCAGAGAGGTTGTGAAGGAGGCCCAGAGGGGGGCTGGGGATTTAGCTCAGCGGCAAAAGCGCCTGCCTGGCAAGCGCAAGGTTGTGAGTTCGGTTCCCAGTACCAGAGAAAAACCAAAAAAAAAAAAAAAAAAAAAAAAAAGGAGGCCCAGAGGGACAGCATGGCATGTACGTAACAGCTGCAGCCCCAGGTGCCTGCAGGACTTCGGCTCCTCACTCTCAATTTCTCTAAGCTGCAGGTAGAAGAATCAGGCCAAATACCAAGACACCAACTTCCTAACTGTACTACAACACTGCCTTCAGGCAGTGAGCACCTTATGTTTTAAAAGTTGCTATTATTTGCAGCTGAGTAACTGGAGTTTACTTACATCAATTTTCCAGATGGTCAAAATGGTAAGGTTACTGATCCTGTTCAGTGATTTTTTTTTTTTACACTGTGTAATCCATTAGAAAAGTGGCCCTTGGAATGCTGAGCTAATTTTTCTTCCTAGATTACCATCATTTTGAAGATAGCCTTTGTCTAGTTACTTCCTCAGTGCCTAACTGTGCCTACCACATAGCAAGTGCTATGTGTTTGCTTGTTTTCAAAGATTCTCACCCAGGAATGTAAATGTGCTGAGCTATTTAAATCTTTCCTGTCTATTCAGACATCCAAACAAGAACTTGAAGATGAATTATTGCCGTAACCCTGATGGGGAGCTCCGCCCATGGTGTTTTACCACTGACCCCAACAAACGGTGGGAATTCTGTGACATTCCCCACTGCAGTGAGTATGGCTCATACCGGGTGCACTTGGACCCAGCTTAGTCTGGTTTGGGGAGCAAAAAGGAAGCATGTACCAGTAGGAAAAGAGAGCTCAGAGGAGAAGATGGAATGAAAGGCCTAGTAAGAATGTGCAGGAAGCAGTTAATTTAATAATGTGACGTGTGGTTGGAAAACACTATGATTGACGATAATTTTTCAAATAATTTATTACAATAAATTTTTAGGCCCTGACTGCAGGGCATAAAAAGTGATTCACGTGTCATGTATACTGTTACTGCACTGAATTTTATTGCTCTTTTAAAACAATTTATTGGCTACTGTAAGTAGTTGATCTGAGCGTTTCATTTATTTTTTACTTTCATTTTTCTATCAGTGACTTCTGCCTCTTCTGAGCACACTTATGTCGGCTCCAGGAGGGCGGCTGTGGTCTTTCTTTTCCTTGTGTTAAAGGGAGGCAAGACTCACCCTCTATTTTTCAGAGTCCATCGTTAGGCAGAGTTTTTCTAACTGTTGCTTTCTCAACAAGGAGGTTTCTGTGGGTTTTCATTACATCCCTCTTGGCAAACAGTAGGGGAAGAAACTGCAGGAGGAAAAGATGAAAGGAAAGGCCTACTAGAACTGACATGCAGGAAACTACTTTGTAATATGATGAGTAATCAAAAAACACAACGAATATTTAAAATTTTTTTAAAAAAATTATTACAATAAAAGAAAAATTGCGATTAGTTCCCCCTCAAAATACTCTCCCTTGCTTCAAACACATTATACTGTGGTTCTTGCCACTTTCTGAAGCAATTCTGGAAGTCCTGTTTCATAAGGGTGTTTAGTTTTGCTGTCCTAGATGACTCGATGTCCTGAATTGATTCCAAACTGTTACCTGTCATGGTTATTTTGATTTGGGGGAAGAACCAGAAATTGCATGGTTCCAGATCTGGTGAACAAGGTGAATAAGGACACACCACAGTGTTTTTACAAGCGTACCTTTCCACTGGATGGCACCTCGCAGCAGCATTCACTGTTTTTTGATTACACATCATAAAATATATCAGGAAAGAGGACTCCCACAACTTCTTCAGAAAGTGACAAGAACAATGGAAGAAGAATGTTCAAAATGAGGGGAATATTTTGAAGATTAATGACAATGTATCTTCCCCGCAATCACATTTTAAAAAAATTTAAACATCACTGTATTTTGAGTACCCCTTGTACATTCTTTTTCTGCGAATTTGAACCAAGATACAGAGGGTTCAGAGAGAGGCAGTCATCGTAAGTGATAAAGGGCCAGTGACTCTGGCTGCCCTCTTCAGTGAAGACAGTGTCCTTGGGAAGCTGAGGTTCCTCTTGCCTTTTTATTTTTCGCTTCAAGAATGTCTTGACTTGCAGCAGCACATACTTCCTTGGAGGTATTTTTCCTTTCCATGGGCTCTTTCTCAGTTGTGTCGCTTTATGAAATACTGGGTGCCACTCTGTTATGTTTATCAGTGAATAATGAGTTTTTCACAAAAGAGCTTGGATCACTGGCACATTTAAAGATTTGAGGGGGCAGAGGACTTGTGTTGCTACTTACCATGTATGACAAACTGAGCCAAGAGACTTTAGAAACAAGCATGTACTCCAACAAGCACCAATCTCCAGATCTATCCCTGGACAAATTCCTCATAAAATGGTCTCATACACATAGATTCTACCAAATTGGCTTCTGAAAATACTAAACCAATTTCAAGTGTCAAATTCTAAGGGAGAAGGTACAAAAGAGAAGTCAGCCTGGTTGCCTGTATCCTTTCTCCTGTAATGTCAATCTGTGTATTTCTTATTTGAAAACTATTCATTATGATTTATTTTCCCCATTCAAGCAACACCTCCACCATCTTCTGGTCCATTCTACCAGTGTCTGAAGGGACAAGGTGAAAACTACCGTGGGAAGGTGGCAGTTACTGTGTCTGGCCGCACCTGTCAGCGCTGGAGTGAACAGATCCCTCACAAACACAACAGGACTCCAGAAAACTATCCCTGCAAGTACGTCCAGTGGTCTCTTCCCCATCTCCTGCTGGGGACTGTGAAGCTGCACCGGTTTTGCCTTTTGTTAGCCACTGCAAGAACCAAGGATTAAAATGTTTTGGAACACAAGCTGATCAGTTTCGATAAATGAAATTCAGCATTGGCTTTTCTCATAACAGTCTTTCTCCAAGTGTGGTCCCCAGGAGTTTGCTAAAAGTTTAAGATCTAGGGTCCTACCCAGACCCACTAAATCAGTAACTCTGAGGTGGAGCCAGGTAATGGTCCCCACTGCACACACACTAAATGTTGAGAATCATTGTTTTGTAACCTGTATATTCCTAGAGTGGATACACTAAGGGCAGATGCAGTGAGAAAAACGTTTGCTGTGCTGCAGCATATGACACAGTGCCAAATACATCAAAGGCCTCCTTCAGTTGGCTATTCAACACCAGTGTATATATTCCAACCATTTGCCCAAAACAAATGTCTGTGTCATGATTCCATGGAATCTTAAGGAATCCCATCAATTTATGCTTCTTTGTGACACCTGTGACTAAGTTTGTGTAATTCTCCAGTATTAGCTGGATACATAACCAATAAAACCATTAATAAGCATGTGTGAACCTTGTTTATTTACAGTTTTCTTGATAAGCCAAACTCACATTCATTTCATTTTCAGAGATCTGCATGAAAACTACTGTCGTAACCCTGATAGAGAAACAGCTCCATGGTGCTATACAACTGACAGTGAAGTGAGGTGGGAATACTGTGCGATCCCATCCTGTGAGTCCTCTCCATCATCTGCAGAGCATTCTGATGGTCCAGGTATGAGATGGCCATGAGCACTTCCTGAAGGCCCAAACACTCTTCTTATTTTTGTACTCCAGTAGTATCATCACAATGCACAGTAATTTTGTTTCACTCAATCCTGCTATTCTCAGAGAGCATGATCTATGTGATTTCAAGGACAGTATTCTCAGTGTATTGAGGTTTAGCTCATAGCCTACACTATAGGCACCTGGGTGAATGTTTCATGTGCTCCTGAATGTAACTTTTATTGTTAGAGGTGAAATGTTCTCTGAAGGTCAGTTAAGTCAAATTGGTTGTTAGTGTTGTTTTGTATTCCTACTGATTTCCTGTCTCCTATTTTACTGATTACTAGGGGATGAATGGTGACCTATCCAACTTTTACTGTGGATTAGTTTATTCTTCTTTTTAGTTTTAACTGTTTGCTTTATATATTTTGAAGCTCTGTTGTTAGGCACATATACATTGAAGACATATATGCTTTCTAGATGAAATGACCCCTTTGATATGAGGTAACGTCTCTGGAAATATCCCTGTTCTCAAATCTGTTTCTGCTGGTAGGAATATAACCTTTCCAACTCTCTTTTCACTAATATTTGGTATCTTTTTTTCAGTTTTTCAGTTGAGATATTCAGACCATTTGCATTAATGCAATTGTTAATATAGTTGGATTTAAATCTACCAAGTTTCTTCGCTTTGCCCTATTTGAACTTTGTTGCTTTTTCTTCTTTTTTTTCCTTTCTTTCTTTTTTTTTTTGACCTTCACTTGGAATGATTACTTTTAGGATTGCCTTTTATCTTCACTATTTCCTTACTAGTTGAATCAGTTTTTAGTTTTAGTATTTTCCCTAATACTTATAACATGCATCTTTAATTTATCAGGTTCTACTTTTAAACAGTGTTATTCTTGTTCATCTGTAAAACCTTATAACATTGTGCTTCCCCACACTTTGTGCTATTGTTCTCTGTAGTAGCTACTTCCTTCTATTATGTTATGATCTCAAAATATACTAGTACTATATATGTAGATAGCTAGCTAGATAGATAGATAGATGTATAGATAGATATATATCTTTTTGCTATTTGTCAATGGCCAATTGTGTTTTAAAGTGATCACAAGTAGAAATCTTTTTATATTTCTCCATTTCTGGTGATTTTTATTTCTTCGTGTAGAACCAGATTTCTATCTGTGTCATATTCCTTTTTGTAGAAAACCCCACTTTCAGCATTTCTGGTAGCATATCTCTGGTGTTGCTAAAGTTGTTCATCTTGCCTTTAAAAAAAATAATTTCACTAGGTATAGATACTGGGTTGAGTTTTTTACCACTTCAGAGATGATACCCTAGTATCTTCTGTTTTGAGTAGTTTCTGATTAGAAATCTTATCTTGGTTCTTATATATTCAGTCTCACTGTTTTTCAGCAGTTTGACTACAGTGCATGTGTGTGTGTGTGTGTGTGTGTGTGTGTGTGTGTGCTTTCTATTTATTCTCCTCAGGCTTTGCTGAGTTTCTTGGATTTGTGAACTGAGATTTTCATTATCTTTATAAAGTCATCAGACATTATCTATTTCTTTCTGTCTCTCTTCCCCCACTTCCATGTTGGACTCCATGTTTTAAATGTTAGTTCATTTCATATTATCTCAAAACTCTGTATGTTTATTCTATTTTACTTATTTTTCACCTAATCTTTTTTTCTCCTTATGGGTCAGTTTGGACAACTTCTATTAACTTTTTTTCGAGCTCACTGATTATCTCATCAGTTGTGCTGTCCCTCCATCAGCCCACTGAGTCCTTCATCTCTGGTATCATGTTACTAGCATTTCCAATTTACTCTTTTTTGAAGTTTTCATTTCTCTGCTGAAATTCTCCATCTACTCATTCATATTGCTGACTTTTACCGGAAGCTCTTTAACATAGCTGGTGGCTCACTCACAACCGCAAGCTGAGTGCTTCCAGATGTGGTCCTCACAGATGAGCATGGTGACCTTTGCTCACAGTCCCAACGCAGGACCATTTCGTTCCTGTTCCCGAGAAGCTTGAGGTTTTGGCATTGTATGAGCAGTGAGTCTAGGGAAATGTGCAAATTTTATGTCTGCCAAGGCTGACAGTCAGCCACCACTTGGCACCTGCACTCCAGCATTCCTCCCTCTCTGCTCCTGCTCTGTTGTCATGAGCATCCAGAAGAGAACCAGGATGAGTTTCCACATAAGTACTATTTCCAGTTATAGTCACTCTATCTTTTTTTCCCCTCTTGAGTTTTATCTTAAATATTTCCAAGAGAAGGAAAGTCATTAAATTTCTAGAATGGTATAAATCTAGTCTCTGTGTGTTTGGGGGATGTTTTTGTTTTTCCATATCTATGTGCCTACTAATATGGAAAAGAGAACACTGATAATTCCCAGGACTATTATATTGTTTGTGTCACTCACTTCATCACATGTCCCTCTGTTCCACTCATTATTCTCCTTGTTTTCCCCTATTTTAATTTCAGCACTACCTGAGCAAACCCCAGTGATACAGGAATGCTATCATGGTAATGGACAGAATTATAGAGGCACATCATCCATCACTGTCACAGGAAAGAAGTGTCAATCTTGGTCATCTATGAGACCACATGTGCATAAGAAGACCCCAGAAAACTACCCAGATGCGTATGTCTTCGATTTCAACCATAAGAAGAATCATAGTAGCTAACTTGACTTTTTACTAAATGAAGTATGCTTTAAGCAAACTTCTTAGGACTAAATTTCTTAGATCCAGAACAGGAGGGAAAATGTCTCAGGAAGTTGCTTTTGAGCAAAGGCTCTGAAAGAGAAGAGAAGTAATAGGCCAAAGGTCAATACAATTTTTCAACTCTAGAGTTCTACCGTTCCAACCTCAAACCACTGAAATGAAATTTTTGCCTGCTCCTGTGCGTTGGGTCATAGATCAATATCCAGTTCTGTATCTGCACCTATACTAATCTGTGCTAACCTGTACCGGCACCCTGGGTCCCGAGCACTAGTGCTGGGAAATGCTGACAGTTGCGAGACTAGCAAAAGGGAGGGTGGGGGCTGATGAGAGGCAGGGAGCACACTGATCTGAAAGGTGAAATGGGCAGGCCCGTGGATGGACTCACGACCAGGTCTGAACTACAGAACTCACAGCTCTTGGAGAAATCTGAGTTCTGATGGCAGGAGGGACCTCATCAAATGTCGTAGGCTTTCACTAGAGATGCAGAAAAACCGCACTTCAGGAGTGAGGTTAATATACTTCTAGAAACACCTAGCAAAGCTTGAAAACAAACCTAAGACAATCATAATTGCCTCCAAATAAGTGATAGAAGAAACGTTAACATCCTTGAGGGGGAAGCAAAAACATCAACTTGCTCAGCAGTGTCCAGCATAAATGTGAGAACTTCCTAGACATACAAAAAGCTTTAAGCCAGGTGTGGTGGCACATGCCTATAATACCAACTCTGGGAGGCTGCATCAGGATGGTCACAAATTTGAACCTGGTCTGGGCAAATTAATGACTTAGTGAAACCCTGTCTCAAAATGTTAAGAAAAGAGCTGTGGAAGTGGCTCAGTGCAAAGGCCGAGTTCAATTCCCAGTACTGCACACACATATAGCATTAAATGTGATCAATAACCAGGAAAAAAAGTTTAGTCAATATAAACAGACACAGAAATGATAAAAATGATGGAATTAGAAGACAAAAAATTTAAAATATAATTCATTTCTGTTTAAAGTCTTTAGGCAAAATATGGAGTTAAAAGAAACAAATAGTAATATCAAGAGAAAGAAAAATTATAGAAGCCAAAAAGAAATTAAAATTTAAAAATGTGCATATCCTGAACAAAAACTTGACAGATGACCTCGCTGCCCAATGGACATTGTGGAAGGGTGAACTGGAAAGTGACGCAATTCAGAGTCATGCTGCTGCACAAAGGAAACACAGAAAACTGGAGGAAAGCACAGAGCTGTCAGGGACTCTTCGGGAAATGCGAGAGTTGGTATCTGTGTAAAGTAGCTCCCAGGACAAAAGAGACATTAAGACAAAAACCCATATTTTGAAAGTAAAACTACATGACTTACTTAGGTACATTATCTATTGTTAGAAGTCGAAGATACAAAGTCTTTTTTGGGTAAGGTACCAGAAATCAAACTTGGAACCTCGCATTTGCTGGGCAGATGCTGTGCCGTTGATCTATATACCCAGCCCCAAAGAAAAAAGTCTTATAAGAAACAAGAGACTAAAGAAACATTTACATTGAGAAACAGTGACAAAAATAAGTGATACTTTCTCATCAAAAATTACCGAAGCTAGGAACATCTTTAATGTGAGAGGAGAAAAGTATCAAAATATCCAGCTGTAATCCAGCCAAAATGTCCTTTGATTGAATGTGAATGACATTATACTGCCACTCCCCAAAGAAGTGAAAACTGACAGATTTTTTTCACCAACAGGCCAGCCTATATTATAATAGATGTTAAAGAAAGTTATTTAGTTTGAAGAAAAATAATACTAGATGGAAACTTAAATCAATACTAAGAATAAAGAAGCTTAGAAATGGTAAATATGAACATAAATGTAAAAGACTTACCACATTTCTTAATTTTTTTAGAAGACAACTGCCTAGCTACTTGAAGCAAAATAATAACAATATACTGTTGTTTTAACATATGTAAAAGCAAAAGTTATAGAAACTACTATAAATAATATAGGGGTGAATGGAAGTATGTTGTTATAAGTTTCTTATATTAGCCATGAAATTATGCAAGTTTTTGCTTGTTTTTTTTTTGGGACAGGGCCTCACTATATAGTCCAGGCTGATCTTGGATTTTCTATGTAGTCCAGGCTGGCCTCGAACTTTTGATCCTCCTGCCTTAGGATCTGAGTGCTGGAATTATTGGCCTGTACCACCAAACCTGGAAAGTAATGCAATATTAGTACATGATTTAATGTAATAGGTAAAGAGGCTATTGTAAATCCTAACAACCATAATAATTTAAATCTACAAGAAAACATAAGAATAAGAATATTCAAGATGGGCATGGTGGCACACACCTGTAATCTCAGCCCTTAGGAGGCTGAGGCAGGAAGATCAGGAGGATTGCCTTGAGTTTAAGGCCAGCCTGAATTACAAAGCAAGACGCTGCCTCAAAAACCAGATACAAAAATTCAATTTTCCAAAAGAGGGGAAAAAGGAAGAAAAAAGAATGAAGAAGATATGATACAAATAAAAATATATAGCATTATCATAGAGTTAACCAAACCAGACCATGAGGATATTAAATGTAAAAGAATTAAACGTTTCAATTAAAATGCGTATATTGTCAAATTTAGTGACAACCAAAGTGCAGTTATGTTCTTTTCACGATAGTTGCCCTTTAAACATAAGGACATAGGTAAAAAACCAAAGTAGGGAAAATGATGTACCAGGAAAACTTGAATCAAGAAAAAAAATAGTGAAATCAAATAAGGCAGATTTCAGGACAAGAAATAATACTAGAGCTAAAAAGAACATTTGGTTAATAAAAATGTATTCTCAACACTTAAAAATGCTGATGTTTTGCCATCCTGACAACAGAGCTTCAGGGGGCCAGGGATATAGCTCAGCAGCACAAGCATGTGTATGGCAAGTGCAAGGTCCTAAGTTTGATTTCCGTTACCAAAAAAAAAACCCCAAAAAACAAAAACAACAACAAAAAAACAAAACAGAGCTTCAGGTACCTGAGGCAGAAATGGACAACTAAACAGAGATGTAGGTGAGCTTTTTATAGCTGCACATTTCTTCAATACAGTTACAAAGCCTCTCAAAACAAAATACAGAAGTAGAAGAAAGTCAGAAAGTTTCAGAGTAAAATATCAACCTCTTTATCACTATGCCCAACTACGGAGTCACATTCTAATGCATATGAGGATTCTTGCAAGTGTATCATGCACTTAGCCTTAAAACAAGTGTCCATAAAGTTAAAAAGATTAAGGTAATAGAATATGTTTCCTACCACAACAGAATTAAATTAATTTTCTTCCATATATATATATACACATATACGTGAAAATAAAATTTGGAAAATTGCCAAGTATTTGGAAGTTAACACATTTCTAAATGATTTATGAGTCAAAGAAAAAAATCACAAAGCATTTTAAAACTTTAAATGCTGTTATTAGAAAATAGAAGCATTTAAAAATCAGTGACATAAGACAGCAGTCTTCAAAGCATGCTCTGATAACTTGAGGATTCCTGAGACCCCTTCAGAGAATCTATGAAGTTAAAATGTTTTCAATGTTTAAAAATTATCTTTATGTGTCCTGCTAATTTTAATGTTTCAAAAGTGTACAGCAGAATTTTCTAGAGACTACGTAGCATGTTATGAGACACCTCTCTGATGACTAATGGGATGTGTAGTTGCAGGTTCTTACTTTTTAAATTCCTTAAGATTTTTTAAAATCAAAATTTTACTTTCAATTCAGTATTTACAGTATATACAGTACCACAAGAATGAAAGCTATTTGTGATTCTAAGTATTTCCTAAAGAGTGTGAAGAGGTCCTGTGATAAAAAATTTTGACACAATTTTTGATCTAAGTAACAACATTAGAGCCTAGAAAAGGAAAAACAAATAAGATGTAAGGTGAGCAGAAGGAAGGAAATTACAAAAATAAATGAAAATTAATGTAAAGGAACATAGAATAAAGATTTAGTACATCAATGAAACAAAAGTTGGTTCTTTGAAGAGATCAACATAACTGATAAACCTCTGGCTAAGCTGATCGTGATAAAAGGAAAGAACACAATCACCAGCATTAGGAATAGAAGAGAGAAGGTGTCACTACAGAACTCTCAGATATTAGGAAGCAGTAGGAAAAATTAAAAACAACTTTTTTTAACACACTCAACTACTTAGTATGACATTCCTGTCTTAATGACTGAGTGGCATTCCTGCAATTAGGTCATTAAATGAACTGGTTGGTAAATGAGGAATTGTATAGTGTGTACATTACAATATTCAGGACAAAGAAGTGGGCAAAGGAAACTCCAGCTTGATGACTTTGTTTTTACTTGCATGACCCTTATGTGCAGTACTGTAATGTATAACAGAACATAACACTACAATACTGTACTGTACAGTACAATCAGCAAAATTTACTGTACTAGAATATTGACTGAGGTTCTATAAACAAGATATATAGAACTGTTCAAAAATAAAAACAGAGGTCAGAGTTTTTAGTAGTGGGTTATTGAGTCCAAACTGTTGTTAAGCCCATAGGTTGCTAACTGAGGAATATCTGTCATATTTTGGCTATATTATAAATAAATAAAGTAAGAGAGCTGGCTGGAGGATGTCTTGTATGACATTGTAATGAATTATTTTTGTGATCTCCTCATTAAGTTGCTAAATTGCCCTGGTGGGGCTTAAACTTACAATCTTTTGTCTTAAACTCCCAGAGTGCTGGCATTATAGGTGTGTGCTGTCACACCTGGCAGGGATGGTTGTTTTACTTCCAACTTACACAACCTCATCTATTCACATATAGAGATACATAGATAGATTTATGCATGCTTTAAAAGTTTAAAATTATACTTTAGAATCTATATTTGTTATTCCTGGGGAATATACTTGGCAGAATATGATACTTTCTTTCTACACATTTATATATTATCTCAGCTTTTCTGTGGCACGTATATCATTTTTGAATGAAAGGGCCATTTTTGCTTGTAACATTATTATACCCCTTATGGGAATATTTTGAAGTCACTTGTTAACATTTTGTCATAACAAAATTCAGAGGGAGCTGAATTCTCCCACCTGTGATGACCTTACTCTTTTGGGATTTACAGTGGCTTGACGATGAACTACTGTAGGAATCCAGATGCTGATAAAAGCCCTTGGTGTTACACCACTGACCCGAGTGTCAGGTGGGAGTATTGTAACTTGAAGAAATGCTCAGAAACAGAAGGCAGTGTTGTGGAATCTCAAGCCACTACCCAAGTTCCCAGTGTACAGGCTACTTCTGAACCAGGTAAGAAGTCTGTGGGAACATTTATACACTTGGACAATGGGATGTGAAAAGCAGAAACTTTAATGCAGAAGCTCCAATGTTACATAGGAAAATGAGTGCTGGTTGAAGGTCTGCTATATGGAAGGGGCCCCAGCACCATCTCTGGGAAGCCAAGGCTGTGATTGTTGGATTAATGTGGGTGGGTGATTTCCTTAAACCATGTGCAAATCCCCAGGGTGCTCTATCTCACTACTCACCTTGCTGTAAAATTGTGTCTTCATGATATCTTTCCCAAAATTTCCCTGCTGACATCCTGCTGAATTTGTGATTATTTCCTGGCCAATCACAACTTCTTTAGCATGCAGTGTCTGCTGTAATTTTCAGCTCCCAGGGTTCTGGTGGATGCAACACTCAGTCTGTCATCTTAGAGCAGCCCAGCACCTTTGCATACCGGGTCTATACAATGGCATGTAAATACCCACTTTCCTTCCTACAGACTGTATGATTGGAGATGGTAAAGAATATCGGGGCAAAAGGGCCACCACTGTGACTGGCACTCCATGCCAGGGATGGGCTGCCCAGGAGCCCCACAAACACAGGATTTTCACTCCAGAGACAAATCCACGAGCGGGTTTGGAAGAAAATGTAAGTCACTTATATTCAATTCTGTTTTGCTTTTGCTGAACAATCTTTGAACAAAATTAGTGCTGGGTTACAGAAAGGCATCCTGGAGTGATTTTTGGTGTTGGTGGGGAAAGGAGGGGAGGAAAACAGAGGAGCAATTTCAGGGGAATGAAACCTAGACAATGATCAGCCTCGGCACAAGAGTGCAGTGAACCCTGGAGAGCCTCCCCTTTGTGACCGTCCTGGTTGTCAGGCCTCTTGCTTCCACATGTGATGGGCTGACCATACTTTTCTATGGGATAGGGTTTCTAGTTTCTCGTGTTTGTCCTCTGGGTTCTGGTGACCAAAGATGTTCTTTATGACATTTGTCAGATTTTTCTAGAAAAAAAATTTGGATGTGTTGTAACTTAGTCATTTTCTTGTCACTGAGACATGATACCCTACATTCACAACTTAAAGGAGGAGGGTTTTATTTTGGCTTGCAGGTTGTAGAGTTTTCATTGCATAGTCAGCTGGCTCCAAGGCAGGGCACTATGGCAGAGCGGTGTAGCAGAGGAGAGTCGCTCATGGCATGGCAAGCAGGATGCAATGAGGGAAGGAAGGAGCTGGGACAGAGATATACACTTCCTGGTCATGCCCCCTGTGACCCACCTCTTCCGACCAGGCCCCATAGCAAGTAAGCTACTATGCCCTCATCATCCAATCAGCCCTCAAAGCTCTGCGTATGAGCACATAAGGCTTGCAGGTGGGGGCATCTAGCTACAGTCCTTACCAGGCCATAAAGACTTCCACTGCAGAATTTTTCCTGGTTCCACAGTCTCTGGGAGAGTTTAGTTTGGGGGTATGTAGGGGGTTTTTGAGTTATAAAAACCCAATTTTTTTTTGCTCTTATCATTTGACACTTCTGACACCAGATACATGGGGTGTTTCTCCTCAAAGAATTCTCCATGAGCTGGGCTGTCCTACAATTTAACTCAATTACAATGCTCTCCACCTGGAAATAGGGTCAGACCCCACAGGGTAAAAACTCAGTCCCACAAAACTGGCCCTGCTTTAGATGCCAGTTGCAGCTTCCTGGGCATAACCTGTATGTGTGACTGACTGGTTATAATTGAGGTTTCCTATGACTTCTGTCTTAGGTCTGATAAGTTTTCTAAAGTGTCTCATAGAACACAGGGAAACACCCCGCTTATGTTTCTTGTTTTGTTTTGTTTTTTTTTTTTTTGCCTGTTTATTACAAAGAATATGACAAAGGGTATAAATTATAGCTAGAAGAAGAAACACAGATGACAAGGAATGAGGGGGAGGGCTTCTAAGTTCTCCTGGGGAGCACTGCTTTCCAGGCACCACCATATATTCAACTATCTGGAATCCTTCTGGACCGTGTGCTTTTAGTTTTTTGTGGAGGTTTGTTTACATCAGCATGATTGGTTATAACACTGATCTTTGTGATTGTGTTAGTTACTTTTCCCATTGTTGAGACAAAATACCCAACACCCAAAGTTAAAGGAGGAAAGGTTTATTGTAGCCCACAGTTTGTAGAAGTTTCAGTTCATAGTTGGCTGGCTCCAAAGCAGGGAGGCATGGCAGAAGGGCATTGCAGAGAGGAAACAGTTCATGACAAAGCAAGGCAGGCAGAAGGCAGCAAACAGCAAGCAAGCGATGACCAACAAGCAATGACAACAGCAGCCCTCGTTCTGCACCTTATACTTTATACAGGCTAACCACCCTGAAGTAGCTACTAAGACCCTTGATCCTAGCATCACACTGTGAATCTATGCCAGTATCACATCCTTAATCCCAATATCACATACTCTCAATTCAGCCAAAAAGCCTCACCTATGAGTGCATGAGGCTTTGGGGTACATCTAGACAGAAGCCATAACACTGATCAACTAAACCATCAACCTCTCTCCTTCCCTGGAACTCAGAGGGTGAAGCTGGAAATCTCAACTTTCTAGTCGCATGGTAGATTCCACTCTCAATCAGCCCCCATCCTGAAGCTGTCCAGGAGCCCTCAAGAGTCAACTCATTAGAACAAAATATGCTCCTATTGCCCAGAAAATTCCAAGGCATTTAGGAGCTCCATGTCAATGTTATCACTCAGGAAATGGCAAAGATCTTAGGAGCTGTGTGCTAGAAACTATGGAGCAGAGACCAAATATCTATTTATTATATCACAGTATCATAGGGAGCAAATGGAAAACTTTGTGTTGATGCATGGAGGGCACATGATTCATAAGAATAAGCATTTCTGAACCAACAGCAATCAGGGAAGAAGACTGCTGAAGCCAACCAGAGACAGTGTCCCACTGTCCTCCATGGTGGGGTCTCTCAGATCTCCACTGATCTAGGCTCCCAGCAGGAAGCTGTCTTTTTATGTTCTCTAACTTTTGAGAAAGGAGACATGAGTAAGGGTTTCTTGTAATTCAGAGGGTTTATAAACAGCCAATATAAAATAATTTTGGCAATAAGATAAAGAAAGGAAGGAAGGAAGACAAAGAAAGAGAAAGACAGAGGAAGAAAGAAAGAAAAGAAAAGAAAAGAAAAGAAAAGAAAGAAAGAAAGAAAGAAAGAAAGAAAGAAAGAAAGAAAGAAAGAAAGAAAGAAAGAAACATTTCCTTCCTTCTTGCAAGGATTGGAGTGATGTGCATGTCTCAGGACCCTTGTCCCTCTGCTGCCTCGGGGAGCTGTATCTCAAGTGCCTACCTCTTTTCAGTACTGCCGAAACCCTGACGGTGATGTCAATGGTCCCTGGTGCTACACAATGAATCCAAAAAAACTTTATGACTACTGTGATATCCCTCAGTGTGGTGAGTTGCTTTGTTTTTTTAATTTCTTTTAAGGCAAACACTTCTCAAGTAAATGCAGCCATGGCCTGCTTGCTAATGATCTATAAAAACAAACCAACAAACAAACCCCCAAACTCAAAGGGCTTTGAGCTGAGTGATTCTGGGGAAGAAATGGCCATCTCATGCCCTGAGCCCCATCTTCCTCATGCACATCTTGATCCTGTCCTAGTACAGGCCCCTGTTGCTATTGCCCCATACACATGTGTGCACACACATGTAAACTAAATACTAAATTCCCAAAGAGTAAGCTTACAGATGATGTAATAATCCCCAGGATGATTCTACTGAACTCTTCAATGTTTAGTTTAGGATGCATGAAAAAACAAAGTTTGTGTCACATGGATAGGAAACTTTCCCATTCTGCAGATGAGAAGTAGGAAAGAAAATACAAATGCATATGGAGCATCTTTAAATTGTCACCTTAAGAATTCAAAGAAAAGTAATGCGTCAGCTTAGTTAGCTCCAAAGTTCTTTTCTCCTGAGATCCTTATTCATTAGCAGCACATTTACCACCCAACTTAGAGGTGGAGTGTTGGTTTCTTCATCAAGTCTCCAGGACACCCTCTGGGAGGGAGGAAGAGGTGTAAGTTAGGGAAAAGAGAGTTGACGCTAAGCAGAATTTGTCCTAGCTATAGACAGTTACCCTGGACTTCTTTGCAGTCTGATTGCCTGTGGGTGAAGTCTGTCATGTAGGGAATCTGGAGCTGAGAAAGGAGCTCTGCCTGCAAACACCTTTGGAGCTGCATCTGAGGCAGTGTGGGGCAGTTCTTAGGAGCTGGGGAGCCACCCTACCTAGGTGGGTGTGTATGGGGGCAACATGTGGGCAGAGAGGAAGGAGGAAGGACAGAGGAGACAAGGAGTCCCATCAGCCGATCTTATTGTGAGATGGTGAGTTAGCTGTCATCACAGCAAAATACTTGAGAAACACAACTTAAAGTAGGAACACAGTCCCAGTATTTGAAGGCGCACGGTTTTGGCACACCATCCCAGTATCTGAAGGTCAGTGTTGGAGAGTATGCCTCTCCCAGGTTACAGGGGTCTTTGGTGTGCACTGTGGCTTTTGCTAGTTTTATTTGGATTTTTCAGATTGAGAAATGGCCTAGGCCATGATTATGTCTAGTCTAGTTGTTTAGTTCATTTCTCATTTTTTTTAAAGATTTTTATTTTTTCTGGGAAATTTTAGATTTTGTTGAGTGGAGAATTTCCTAATAATAATTTTCCTTAAAATTTCCCAACCTTTATGTTATTTTTAATTCATAAGGAAAAATATATCTCTAAAATTAAAAAGTACCACTGATTAACTTGTAAACTTCTTTAAACAACTCACCTGAAAGAATCTGTGTAAATATAAAATGTCACAAATAGCACTATGCAAATTGCACCTAAGTAAAGGCATGCAACAGTAAAGCAATCTAAAATTAGAAGTGTAGTTTATTCCGCCCAAAATTTTTGATTTTACTAAGGGCTATATGATTTTTCTCTTTAATATTAACTTCAAAAATTAAAGGAGGGCTGGGGATATAGCTCAGTGGCACAAGCACCTGCCTGGCAAGCTCAAGGTCCTGAGTTCGATTCCTGGTACAAAAAAAATTAAAGGAAATCCCACTTTAAACATAGTATTATTTATGTACTTATATTTATTTAAAATTACATGTTTGTTGAATGATTTTTAGTGACATTTTGTTTCTAAGAATACATTTATACAAATAATAAACAAGTAAAACTTATTAAATGAAACTTCCAGTTTTGTTTTGAATAATCATCTCTATAGTTATCACTTTAGTACATATATTTTGCATACACAATACATATATTTTAATGCACATGTAAAAGTACATATATTTTAACATATTTATGCACATCTATTAAATTCAAGGCACAGTAGAAAAATTGAGCTCAGCATTAGGGATGATCTTTTTTTTTTTCTTCTGGTACCAGGAATTGAACTTGCAACCTTGCACTTGCCAGGCAGGTGCTATGCCACTGAGCTAAATCCCCAGCCCAAGGGGTAATCTTGACTCTGCATGTTTCCTTTTGAAAAAAGACCTCGGTGCATAGATTCTCAGAACAGTCCATGAAAAAGGGAAAGTTATTTAGAAAAATTCAAATTCCACATTCTCTGGAATCTTTGCAGAATCTTTGGTTGATTAAGACAGTAAGAATTTCTTACCATGGTTTTTGTGAACAATGGGCTACGTCTGCATTTCTGAGGACTTTGCAGGGCTGCAGACCACAGAGAAGCATTTGGGGATATCTTTGTGATTCCACTGGTGGAAGGCACCAAGGATGGGATGCTACCCCTACTTCCAGGAAGCCTATGGGTTAGGTAATGTGAGGGGGCAGGCAGGAGGCAAATGGAGAGGAAAGGTAGGAAAGGGCGAGTGTTATGTAAGTTGACCCTGAGATGGAGAAGCTGTGCTAAAGCCGGCAGAGAGAAACTATATTTCTGCTGAATCACCTTTGTTACCTACAGTCGTACACACATGCACACACACTTACACTCATAAATAGTAACCTTAGTGCTGTTTGGTACGGATGACTAGTGTGGTCGTCAGGACACCCTGCATGGTTTAGAGGGAGACGGTGATGACGGTAGTGGAGATGATGATGACAGATGATAATGCTCTAAATATATTACATTGAGTCAGAATAACAATTACAAATATCTATTTGTACCAATCAATTTCCTCTGAGAAAAATCTCATTCTAATGCTGAATTATGACAATTTGTTTTATTACTCTCCCCTCAATACTAAAAAGCACTTACATTTTCTTCAAAGGAGAGGGTTCTATGATGTCTACTACAACTTTTGGAAATGTAGAGAAAATGCTCCAAAAGCTGCTTATGATTTTGCTGTTTGGTTTAGGCTTTGAGATGTGTGATAAATTCAATGCCTGGTTATGAGCTATGAATTAATCTTAAATTATATGGCAGAATTTGACTCAAATGCAACTTTCTCCCCTTGTTGAGTCACAGCTCCGACTTCGTATGACTGTGGGAAGCCTCAAGTAGAGCCAAAGAAATGTCCTGGAAGGGTTGTAGGTGGGTGTGTGGCCAACCCTTACTCCTGGCCCTGGCAGATCAGCCTCAGAACAAGGTAAGAACATTCATAGAAACAATGTGTGTCATGTTTCTTGGTAGGTTCCAGGAAATCTTCATACCAGCCAGGCATGGTGGTACAGGCCTGTAACCCCAGAACTCTGGATGGCTGAGGTAGGAGGATCACAAGTTGAGCCCACCCTGGGTAGCCTTGGCAATTTAGTGATATAATAAGACCTGTCTCAAAGTAAAAAATAGAAAAAAGGACTGGAGATATAGCTCAGTGTGCCGGTCACGGGGTTCAATCCCCAGTACCACAAAACAAAACCGTCACATCAAACTCACACAGCTGAGCATCAGTCTCTCCTATATTCTCTCAAGAAATAAAAAAAGCTCTACAAATTTAAAAATATATTTTTCTAGCTTCTTTACCTTGAAAATGGCCAAAGTGAGATTAAAAATCTCTGGGTTGCTCCTATCAAACTCCGTAGACATATTCGCCTGTACCAGACTCTGACGCTGTGGGAAAGTATTGAAGCTGCGTTGCAGGTTTATACAGATGCCACCAGGTCACTGTAAAAGGGAAAACAAGAGATGTTTGTAAAAATGCAAAACTTTTTGCAGGAGGTTATCTATAGTCTGCCAGAGATAGGCTTTAAAAAATGCTTTTGTACACTTTTGTGAACGGCTGAATTTAAGGCAGAGACCTTTGAACTAAGATCCAGTATTTGGCATGTTTCTTTCTCCTAGGCTTGGAATGAAGCACTTCTGTGGAGGCACTTTGATAGCCCCGGAGTGGGTGCTGACTGCAGCCCACTGCCTGGAGAAGTACGTTCAGGGGTAACGGGCTTGAGGTCTTGTCCCTAAGGGTCCCCCCCCCACTTCCTTCCATGCAGTGACACAGGGACCAGGGAGAAACCTGTGGCAGAATTGCCAGGGCAATTGGGTGAGAGAGGAGGGAAGTGTTTCTAGAAACTGCAGCAAAAAGATCTAATACGGGTAACTGTGGGCCTGGAGAAACCACAGACAGAGCCGTGTACTCCAGTGTGGATTGCTTTCCAGTCCTTAATTGCTGGCTTCAGGTGAATCATGAATTTCATTTCCTGCCACGTTGGGGTCACTGATTCTGATGGCTGTGGGTCTTGGGAGACAAAGTGATGTAGATGACGTGAGAGGGCACCCACTGATATGGGCAGATTATTCTTCTCCTAACATCACCATCTCTTCCAGGTCTTTGAACCCATTGTATTATAAGGTCATTCTGGGTGCACACCAAGAACTCAATCTTGAATCACACGTGCAGACAAAAGATGTGGCCAAGCTGTTCCGGGAGCCCCACCGAGCAGACATTGCCTTGCTGAAGCTAAGCAGGTACCAGCTCAGCTTGGTTTGTACTCTAAGCTGAGTGAAGACATTCGTTCCATGCCTGTGTTTTATAAACTGTAACTGTAGTGCAGCGGTGGGGTGGTACTGTCTATGCTGTGAAAGGCATAAGAGCTTGGGAAAATGCCATCAAACTTCTTCAGAGAACCAGGACTCAGCCCCAGTCCTGCCACATGCTCGCTGTGTTCCTGAAGAAAGCGCCAAGACCGAGTTTCTTGTGGAAAAAAGGGAGTTGAGGTTCACTGTGACCCCTAAAGCTCTCTAATTCACGTCACTGATGAATATGCATATTCATGATTAGAGAATGATTCAATTATTCTAGCTGACAAGTCTCTTCTCAACATAATATGTTTTTTTTTTGGTTTTTCTCCGGTACCGGGAACCGAACTCACGACCTTGCGCTTGCCAGGCAGGCGCTTCTGCCGCTGAGCTAAATCCCCAGCCCCTCAACATAATATGTTTAACAGAACCCAGTGAGATTATGTATTTCAAAGCACTTTGAAAAGCCACAACATAAAAACAAAACAAAACATGCACAAACAATTCACAAATGGAAATTATGTCATTCCTATCCTCTCGGCTTTTTTTTTCCCATTGAAATGGTGATTTAAACCTGAACAACAATAAATTTGCTGATGTCAAAAAGCTAGGAATATTTGCAAATAGATCCCCGTGGAGACAGCTCACAAACAGACAGCTATTTGAGAAACATGTGTTTGGGACGGGCAGCGGGCACGCAGAGCACATTAGCCATGGTTGGTGGGTTCCAGATGACGGCCTGGTGGTGCTGGCAGTGACGAGGGCTGTCAGGGCCAGCACATGGCTGTCGACAGGAGTCTGAGCACTGCGCTTCTGAGTCTGGTCACAAACAGGGCTGAGTTCTGGGTCTGTAAACTAAGAGTTGGTGTCTAGGGATATTTTCATATTCTAGAAAGGTAAGAAGGAAACTTCATGGGCTAGCCTTAAAAGCAGCTGATTTCCTGCATATTCTCCAATGTCCTCCCCAGCCCTTTAGCAAATATTCAAAAGTAAGGTCCCTTTCTTCTTCGTCATCCTGGGGTCATCTGATGGCTTGAACAACTAATTAGTAATATTTTGGTCCTGGAAATGTTCCCTAATAGGCCAGTGCATTTTGAGTTTAGTGCACCTTGTACACCCTCCACATCCCAAGGGTATAAGACAGGGTCCCATGAGGGAATCCATAGAGTGACATCCAGAAAAGAGGCTGGGTCTATTCTGGTGCCTGCAGAAACTGTATCTGCTTTAAAGTTGGTAAAAATGATGACTCTTAGCTAGAAAAGGGCATTTCTCATTTCCAGTCCTTTTTTTTTCTTGAACTCACTAGAGCAAAATTGGGTCTGAAAATCAAAGTTCTAATGTTTGAGAGTCCCTGGAACTCTAAGCATGCAAAGGTTCTTTGGAAACAATATTACTTTGCGTATGCCAGGTAATTACTTCCATCATCTTTCAGTTAGTGTCCAGTTTACAACCATGGTCTTGTGATGTTTACTGATAAGGAGACTGAAGATCCCAAAGACGGAGAGATTCCCTGTGGTCACAGGAGCGTCTGCCTCATGACAGTGTCCTGGCTGGATGGTCTGCCTCCTATCAATGCCCTCTTAAAGTAACATAAAAGGATGCACTTGTCATAAAATTCCAGTCCTGTCCAAGACGCACATGCAGAATGAGGCTTTGCTGTTCCTTCTCCTAGAAGTGACGGAGACCAGCAGTTTCTTATATACAACTGATGCTTTTGAAATGGAACCTTGCATGTGTTTAGTTCACAGGAAACTGTAGACAGCTGTGAGGATGAAAAGTTGCTTTTAGGATGAAGTGGGGAAATAGCAGCTCATAGGGTTCTTGGTCTCTGAGGCAGGGGATCCACAGATGCAGGGAAGAAGTTTCTAGCAGGGCAGCAATATAACTTTTTAAAATTTTTTTTATTTTAAAGAGAGTAGTAAATGAGAAACAAACAAACAAAGAAATAGAACAGTAGCAGCATACCAGTATCACAAACAAACAAATCAAAGCAAGAACATTCAAAGTGATAGAGTCTCAAGACAAAATAATATGAATCAACAGTGGTTGTTACATTACGTATCACTGTCCTCAACTACGTTGCTCAGATTGCCCAATGTAAGAATGAAAGATTGCTCAAACCATTATAGGAAATAAGAAAGTAATTTGATAAAACAGTAGAGATAATACAGAGTTTCACTAGACAAGATGGTAGGAGTTCACCATTGTAATTCCATTGCATATTGTTACCTTCAAATCAGTTAATGATTACAATTTTTTATGTTCTGATCTATTGTGCATGCTTGTGTCTGGTGGTATAACTTTTGATTTTTCCCTTTCAGTCCTGCTGCCATCACTGACAAAGTAATCCCAGCTTGTCTGCCATCCCCAAACTATGTGGTTGCTGACCGGACATTATGTTATATCACTGGTTGGGGAGAAACCAAAGGTGAGATGAATTCAAAGGTCCACATAATTGCTTAGTTTTGATCTACAGCCCTACATGAAAAAATGAGCATTTTGGAGAGAGTTGCACACATTTTTCTTCATGAATGTAGTCCAGCTCCTTTCTGATTTTATCTGCTGCCTGTGTCTATAACAAGTCATCATTGTGGATGAGGGAAGAGGACTATTTCTTTGAGTCTCTTACCCCCAAATTGCAAGGTTAATATTGCATTTCCAGGTAAGAAGGTTTTGACAAAGTCCACAAATTAAGAGTACTACATGAGGGATTGGGGATTTAGCTCAGTGGCAAAGCGCCTGCCTGGCATGCGCAAGGTCTTGAGTTCGGTTCCTGGTACCGGAGAAAAACCAAAGGAAAAAAAAAAAAAAAAGAGGAGAAGAGTACTACATGAACTCTCACGTGAAGTTAGCCATACTGGATTCCCAAATGGCATAAAACAACAATTATAACTAAACTAGTCTTCTTCCCAAATACTCATACGATGGATGTGTATGAGAAGCTGTTAGGGCAGGGACAGGCTGGAAACTGAGAAAGAAGGGGCAGGCCAGGGCTCCTGGTCTAGGATGCCATGTGGTTCCAGGTGACAGGGTGATGGTCCAGGAGAATGCCTTCGGGCAGGATCTGGAATCAGCACCTGTATTCCACTTTGGGGACCCTTCTTTTTGCATATGCCCAGATAGTAATTACATTCATCAGGCTTGGCCTTTTATGGGGATCTTTGCCTCTCAGAAGTGTTAGTGAGCCCAGTGGCTCTGCCCTGAGTTGCAAAGGGCTTACATTTGAAGAAAGGTTTCATGGTTAGAAAAACAAAAACAAAAAAAGAAACACAACAATTTTCCTATTGTTGTCTTTTTCTTGTTGTTGTGTTTCCTTCCTATTTCCCTTTTCCATACTTCTAAGTCTAAGGCACAGAGGCCAAGGGAGAGGAAACTTGGCAAAATGAAGCCTCTCCTATGGGGTTCTAGATTTTAAAAATATAAACTCCATGAACTGTTGTTCCTGTTTTACCCATAAAGAATGTGAGTCTTGTGGGAGATGTAGGATGACACAGCAGAAACTGCGCCAGGTCACTGGGGTCAGAGAGACGGGAACCTCCCAGCTCCCACTCACCAGCTGCAGGTGTTTTAAAAAGTCCCAGACCTTCTGAATGGTTTCCAAGGCTGAAACACGCGCTGCAGGACTGTTGTGGGGGAAGCAGTGAGGAAGCCACAGAGCACGTACATAGGTCCAGGGCTCCATAAGCGATGTTCTTACTGATGATGTGGAATACAGGTATAGCCAGCCTGACTCTTGCAACTGACAGAAAATTCATCTTAAATTGAACTAAACAAGAAAGAGGAAGTCTGTAGTGAGCTAAAAATTCTACTGGCTGCCTTGATGGCTCACGCCTCGATCCCTCTTCAGCCATGGTTGGGGTACAGTTCTGGGTTCACAGGGGCTTCCCTGAGGGTACAGATGCAGTGCTGGCTCTTTTACTGGCTGAGGGGAAAAGGTGGCCACTTTCCCAGCTGCAAGAGGCTGCACTGAGCGTGTGCCTACCCATTCTGCTCAAGGCTGACTCAGACCTGCATCACGTACTCTGCCCTGGAGCTGGCGGTGGGACGCCACTCACATGCAGAGGTGCAAAGCATAGATCATTCAATAGGCTTTTGGGACATATGATGAAAGGCAGCTAGGAAGCCAGAAAAGCAACATATATCCTCTACATTAGTTGGTTAAAGATGTGCCTAGAGACATAAGGATTTGACTCTGTCATCTTCCATGTAAAAATAAGAAGTTACTTAACTTCTTTTTAAAAATTTATTTTAAAAATAAAAGAAGGAAAACATATTGACAGACATCCATTTACAAAATAGCATAAGAACAATACAAACAAGACAGAGTTTCAGACAAATTTGTAGCAAATTAACAATGGTTGTTGTATTACTTACTGATATCTTCAAAATGGTTTCTAAGGAAAACAAATAGAGACATGCAAGATTGATCAAACAAGTAATCATCAACTGTTCCTTTCTGCAGAGCAATAGGAGACAGTAGTACAACTATGTTAGCTATCCTGTA
>NW_004955439.1:20358408-20359355 GCF_000276665.1 Chinchilla lanigera
ACTTCTTTTGTTAGATTGATTCCTAAATATTTCAATTTCTTGGATGCTATTGTGAAAGGTATGGTTTCCTTAATTTCTCTCTCAGTCTGTTTGTTGTTTGTGTATAGGAATGCTATTGATTTTTGGATGTTGAGTTTGTATCCAGCTACACTGCTGAATTTGTTGATTAATTCAAGGAGTCTTCTTGTGGAGTTTTTGCGGTCTTCCATGTAAAGTATCATGTCATCTTCAAATAGTAATACTTTTAGTTCTTCCTTTCCTATCCTTATTCCTTTTATTTCTCTCTCTTGTCTAATTGCTCTGGCTAGTGGTTCCAGAACAATGTTGAACAGGAGTGGTGACAGTGGATAGCCTTGTCTTGTTCCTGATTTCAAAGTAAAAGCTTTCAGTTTTTGTCCATTTAGAATGATGTTGGCTGTTGGATTGTCATAGATGGTTTTGATCAATTTGAATTAAAGACCATCTATTCCCGTTTTCTGTAGAGTTTTTATCATTAGTGCATGTTGGACTTTGTCAAAAGCTTTTTCTGCATCTATTGAGATGATCATATGGTTTTTGTCTTTGTCTCTATTGATATGGTGTATAACATTTATCGATTTGTGAATGTTGAACCATCCCTGTATTCCTGGAATGAATCCGGTTTGGTTGTGTTGTATGATTTTCTTAATGATTCACTGCATTTTATTTGCTAGTATTTTATTGAGTATCTTTGCATCTATATTCATTAGGGAGATTGGTCTGTAGTTCTGTTTTTTGGTTGGGTCTTTCTCTGGTTTTGGTATGAGTATAATACTTGCCTCCAGAAATGAGTTAGGGAGATTTGCTTCCTTTTTAATTTCATTGAAGAGTTTGAGGAGTATTGGTATTAAATCTTCTCTGAATTTCTTGTAAAATTCCGCTGTGAATCCATCACGGCCTGGGCTTCTGTTTGTTGGTAAGTTTTTAAT
>NW_004955439.1:20360135-20461466 GCF_000276665.1 Chinchilla lanigera
GTGCAGCTGAGAAAAATGTATATTCTGATGTGGTGGGGTGGAACACTTTGTATACATCTACTATGTATAGTCCATATACTAAGTCCATTTGTTCACAGGTTTGGTTCAGATCTGTTATTTCTTTGCTGTTTTTTTTTTGTTCAGTTGACCTATCTCTTTGTGTCATAGGGGTATTTAGTTCCCTTATTACAATAGTGCTATTAATTATATGAATTTTCATGTCTGTTAAGATTTGTCTTATATAGTTTGGTGCTCCGATATTTGGTTCATACATGTTTATAATTGTTATCTCATCCTCTCTTAGTTTTCCACTGACAAGTATGTAGTGACCTTCTTTATCTCTTTTGATTGTTGTCAGTTTGAAGTTTACATTGTCTACAAACATAATAGCTACACCTCCTTTTTTCCAGGTTCCCTTTGCATGGAGGACTGTTTTCCATCCTTTGACTTTCAGTCTGTGGATCTCCTGTTGAGTAAAATGTGTTTCCTTTATGCAGCATATTGTTGGATTTTGTTTCTTAATCCACTCTGCCAGTCTGTTTCTTTTGACTAGTGAATTGAGGGAATTTCCATTTATGGTTATAACAATATGTGTTGACTTATCATTGTCATATTATTTACTTGTTGTTGGTTTCCTACTTTTCCTATCTGTTTAATTGCTTGCTCTTTTTGAGGGTTCCTTTCTATTGTTGTTCTTGAAATTGCAGTCATTTTTTTTCTCTGTCTAGAATATCTTTTATTACTCTTTCCAATGATGGTTTGGCACTCATGAAGTTCTTCAGTTGTTCTTTGTCATGGAAATATTTTATTTCTGTATTGAATTTGAAGGATAGTTTGGCATGGTACATCAGTCTTCGTTGGAAGCTGTTTTGTCTCAGGACCTGTAATACTTTGCTCCAAGCTCTTCTCAGTTGGATGGTTTGTGTTGAGAAATCTGCCATGATTCTGATAGGCCTTCCTTTATAGGTAATTTGTTTCTTTTTTGTAGCAGCTTTTAATATTCTGTTCTTTTGCTGCAGATCTGGGATCTTGACTATTATATGTCTGGGTGTAGTTTTACTTTAGTTATGGTTAGTTGGAGTTCTATAGGCCTCATTTACCTGTATATCAGGTTCTGTTTCCATACTTGGGAAATTTTCTGCTATTAACTCTGCAAATATTCTTTCTACATTGTTTGTGTTGCCTCCTGCTGTTTCATTGACTCCTGTTAGTCATACATTATTCCTCTTTGCTTCATCTTGCAGCTGTTGAATTGATTTTTCCTGGTTCCTTGGTGACTTTAAGAAATTCTTTCATGATCATTAGCTGCCATGCTGTCTTCAAAATCTGAAATTCTAACTTCAGTTTCATTCAAGCAGTTTTGGCAGCTTTCAGTGGCAACTTTGATTTCCTGGATGTCTCTTTGAATCTGGTTCATGCATTCTAATTCATTTCTATACTTTTCATTTAATGTTTCTGTCCATTGCCTATATTCTTCTATTTTCTTATATATTTCTTCTTTAGATGTGCTGAGCAGTTCTTTCATTAATATTGTTTTTTCATTTTTTGGCTGAGAGATTATTTCTGATCTGATCTCTTCTATGGCCTGATGGAGTTATTTCTTTACTTACACTGCAATCATTTCAGCAATTTCAGGTGTGTGTTTATCAAATTCTCCTATGTTGTTGTCTCCTGGACTTATTCTGAGAGGGGTGGGGTTCCGAGATTGTGTTTTAGACCTTTGTCTTGTCATGTTTGATACCAGATGCAGAAAGCTCAGTCTCCGTCTTCCCTGGCAGCTCAGCAAAGGCCACTAGAGTCCCTAGTTTTCCTGGTGATCAGACTTGCTTCTCAGTGTCTGCTGAGATGCACTTCTTAGTCTGGGGTTTTCTGGCAGATGGTGAAGTGTGTCTAGTTCTCCCAGGTCTCAGATGCAGACTATGATGTCAGCTGATGGCAGTCCATCTGATCCCGTGTCCCCTTGCAGTTCAGGGCACATGTATAACCCAGAATCGGATTGCACTGGTGGCACAATTCCAGACCAGTGGACCTGTGTCCCCAGGCAGTTCAGGGTACAGGCAAACCCAGACATGAACTGCAGGGTCAACAGTTTATGGACCACCTGATTCTGTGTCTCCAGGCAGCTCAGAACGTGCATGGGAGCTGGACACAGGCTGCACTCATGGTGATCATGGATCGCCTGTGTCTGTTACCTCCAGGAGGTCAGGGTGCAAGTAAAGCCCAGACCCGAACTGGGGTGCCAGCAGCTCATTAAGCGCCTGCTCCAGTACCTCACTCGGTGCTGGGCACATGCAGAGAGGGCCTACATGTGAACCCCTGGTGAGAGGAGTTCACAGGCCTTCTGAGTGAGGATCTCCACCGGGCACACGGAGGGCAGAGACTCAGACTGTAATGGTGGCAGGGTTGTGGGTCGCCTGCTCTGCCCTCAGGAAGTAGATGGGAAATACCTGGTTCTCTCCACGGCTTTCAGCTGGGAACCATGATGTCAGCGGGTTGCAGCCCACCTGATTCTGCATCTCCAGTCAGTTCAGGGGCTGCACCGACAGCGATCACAGACTGCCTGTGTCTGTGACCTCCAGGAGGTCTGGGTGCAAGTCAGAAGTTACTTAACTTTTGTAAGCCTTGGTTGTTTCATCTGTACTACTTCATAAAATCATCATGAGGACTAAGATTAAGCACCATACCATCATAACCACCCCTATCACCTCTATCACCATCACTGTCATCATTATCATCATTGCCACAACTGCCATCAATATTATTTCTACCACCAGTACCATGAACATCCCTCACCTCACCATCACCATCATTATTGCTCTTGTCACTGTCATGATCATGACCATCATATTATCATTGTCACTGTCACCATAATCACTGTCACTACCATTATCAACCCCCCCACCTCACCATCACCACCATTGTCCCCACTGTCTTTCCCATCATTGCCATCACCATCACCATCACCACCACCATCATGACCACTCTCAGCACCAGCATCATCACTATCATACAACCAGTGTGTGGCTGAGTCCTGATGGAGTCCAGTCCTGCTTGATACCCAAGTGTGTCCACTGTTTCTTCTATCTCAACCCCACCCACATATTTCTAGCCACTCTCCTATTCTGGGCTCCTTATCACTCTCAGTCCTGCAGCCCATGTACTGAGGAAACGATTCTCAGCAAATTAATTGGACCAGAAGTCACATAACATAACTGAGGCCTACTTACCAATTCCTCCATAGCCATAAAGACTTCAGATGGATCAATAGTTCACCTTCCCAGTGTGAGATCCAAATTCTTCTTGTCTTCCCTTCTTATCTCCAAGATTTTCCTTGACTTTCACATTCCAAGCATAAAGTCAGTGTTGAGGCTGAGAGATTCTCCCAGCTCAGCCCCTCACCAGCTCTGCTCAAGGCATGTTAGAACTGCTACTGCTGTGGGACCTCCCTGCTACCCGCTCCTTCTACCCCAATAAGGGCTTCTGTTCTGAGGTCCTTACAACCTGTGGGCCCCCAGAAATGCCTTCTCTACTTTGGCCACAGGATGGCAGCATGTCCCCAAAGACCACACCAACCTCCCGTCACTCAGAGGTGGCTATTGTCCCCCATGTCTGAATGTCTCTCTTGCTAAGAAAGTAGATACAAAAATAAGTCATTAAGATGTCCACAATAGGCTTGGACTTGCAATCTTCCTTCCTCAGCCTCAAGAGTGCTGGGATTACAGGCATGTGCCATCACACCTGGTTCAGCAGAATGTTTAAGAAGGGCACTTCTCTCTATTCAGTTTAAGCAATATTCCCCCCTGCTCAGTGTTTGGTAGTCAGGACCTTTCACCAGGACAGCTGCCTAGCCAGGATTGAGCTCAGCTTTGGACCAAGACATTCAGACAAGCCTCTTATGGGCTCTGGTGATCTCCAGATTGAGTCCAAGTTTTCTGAAAGGCAGTCATCTAAGTTAAGTATCTTTAGGGAAGAGATAGATGTCATTTCTTGGCTGTTCTAGCAAAGTAAATATTTGCTGCAGAGCCCTGCAAGCTGGGCTTGCAGAATTGGAAAACTGGATTATCTGTACAGACACTGAGACATCTTGGGTGTGTCCATCTGGAAAAGAAGCATTTATTTTCTGGAAAGTCTGTGAATACCGTATTTCAATTTTGCAAGGAAAAAAAACAGTTTTTCATGAAAAGAAAAAATACGACAAGTAAAACTCATAGGAAAGTTCGTCCTCTCCCTAAATGCCAAACACATGTAAATTAGGAAAATGATCAAGACAACCTCAACTTATTACATTAGCTAACATTTTATAAAACAGTAACAATTTAATGATATTAAAATAGGAATACTCATAAGGGTGTGATGGAATATATTTTCCCAGTGCATTTTGCCCTTTCACATCTTTCTAGAAAATAATCTGACAGTGTTATTTGGAGTCATAAATATGTCTATATGGTTTCTGAGAACTTAGACTTCAGAAAATGTTGGGACTAAAGAATAAACTTTATCAACAGAGATGCAAAACACTGGACGCAAGAGCAGGTAACAACAAGCATGGTGAGGCAAGATCCAGGTAATAACTCCACAGACCCAAGTTCAAGGCGAACACTATAACCCGTCCAAGCTCCTGCTTCCTTACCTGTACACCAGGAATGATAACAGGGCCTTGTTCATATGACCGATGTGACCATTAAATGAGATGCATCACAGTATGAGCTTGTGCCTGAGGTTAGTTCCCAATGAATGCTATTTTTTTTATTGTAATAAAATATACATGCAAATAAAATGTACTGCTTAATGAATTTGAAGGGTACAACTCTCTCCCAAAAAAGGAGACCTCACAGCCACTGAGCAGTCACACCCTATTAAAATATTGTAAAGATTATGGCATTAGTTAAAAAGCCCTTATGTTATAATAGTGAGTAAAAAAGAATCAAGTTTTGAAATTGTATGATATGGTGTAGGTAGTAAATGCATTAAAAAAGCCCCAAAAAGAATCTATAAAAATAGCAGCAACTGTATTTCTCTAACTTCCTTTGTATTAAAAATAATTTGTTTTTAAAATTAAACAAACAACAAACAGTCAAACACCATCAAGAAGCCCGGATTGTTCAGTGCAGGTCATGAGAGCAGAGCAGCTTATACCATGTCTATAGTTCCAAGCGTCACAAAGTTCCTGTGCTGTCAGGACTGGCTGCTTGTGTCATCTGGTTGCCTCAACAAACCGGAGCTCTGTCAGTGCTGCTCTGCTCTTCCAGCAGTTTCCTTGAGAACAGGTCTTGGTCCAGTAACTGTCTCTTTACTTTAAACACAGGGACCTATGGTGCTGGCCTTCTCAAAGAGGCCCAGCTCCCTGTGATTGAGAATAAGGTCTGCAACCGCTTTGAGTACCTCAACGGCAAAGTCAAATCCAGTGAGCTCTGTGCTGGACATTTAGCTGGTGGCACGGACAGTTGCCAGGTAAGAAAGGACTAAGGAGACTCAAGTCAGACGTGGCCAGGCTTGACTTGGTCCCATGAACATTTCAGTCCCAAAGTGGCAAAGTGAGGATTTGCCAGCCTAAAGCACCAGTCACAATGTTGCCAAGAAGCCCTCTATGTCTGCCCCAAGAGTTATGCAGAGACTCTAAGGAGATTTCTCTGGCTTGGGCTCCAGATGGGCAGTCAGGGAGTGGTTGGTACTGTAACTTCCACAGGCCACGTGCTTTCTTGGTGGACTTGAACTCAGTTGCGGGGCTGTACATAGGGAAGGGGATCAAGGATCCAGGACAGAGACCCTCTTGGCAACTGTGCTCGGGCTAGCCAGGCCTGAGAGAAGCCCTAAGGTAGGAGGAGATAAGGACAGTTGTCACAAGGGATTGTTTCCCAAGGGAAACTAAATGGTGGAGTTCTGCTGAATAGACTTTCCTAAGTACTTAAACACTGCAGATGCTCAAATGATAATATTATTAATAAGTTCCTTTCTGATTTAAAATGCTGAGAAGGGCTGGGGATATAGTTCAGCGGTATAAGAGCCTGCCTGGCAAGCGCAAGGTCCTGAGTTCGATTCCCAGTACCAAAAAAAAAAAAAAAAAAAAGTACATAAAATGCTGAGAAATGTCTACCTAGGGATTAACAGGGGGACAATACCCACAACAAAGGGTGAGTAATTTAATCCTCTAATGAACTTTTTGCTTCATTGTTGCTAGGGTGACAGTGGAGGACCTCTGGTTTGCTTCGAGAAGGACAAATACATTTTACAAGGAGTCACTTCCTGGGGCCTTGGCTGTGCACGCCCCAATAGGCCTGGTGTCTACGTTCGTGTTTCAACGTTTGTTAACTGGATTGAAGAAACAATGAGAGTTAATTAATTGGATGGGTGACAGAGTGAAGCATCAGCTTACCCAGAAGCTGGAACATGGGTAGGAAATTTAGAAAGCTCAGAAATAATTTGACAGTAATTAGACTAAGACGTAGTACTTAGCTACCATCTACTGCCAATCCTTGGCGTTTTTGTATTTTTGTGAATAAATCTTCCCTGTGGACTTCTGGGTTCTAATAACAAGGCAACACAGCTATGACATATATTCTAAATAAACTCTGTACTTTCTTTGATTTAATTTTTTTGGTGTCGGGGAAGAACATCTTACCTTCCTCATTCTACCAGTTTTAAGGGAAAAGCTAAAGTGATTCAGCTCATTTTCACAAGGAACAGTTGCATGTAGGACTAAGAAGCCTGTAAGATCACTGAGAGGTCTTAGCAAGTCACCCCAGAATTGACTGCATCAATTAAGTGTGGCTCAACATACATTTCAACATACATTTTGTCCCCTGACATTGAAATGAATGTTTTCAAAGCTGCCACACATGTGGGGAATCAGGAGAACAAGTACTATTCCTAGGAATTAAATCTGTTACTGATGACTCAACTTTAGCCCAGCCCATGGTGCATGGAGCAGAGTTGTGTGTCGTGTGAACCTGGCACTAGAAATATAATACAAGACCAGCTAAGAGTGTGGGCGCTACTCTGGGTCACACATGAGCATAGGAAAGGTACTGAGAGCTGCAGAAACCACAAGTCATTGTTGAAGGAGGGCCACTTCACCTTTTGCCCCTAATTGGCTGCCAAGTTGGGAAAGTACACGTGGCACACACTGTTACATAGGAATTTCACAGTATTTCACGATGACACATGTTCAGAAGGAAGAGAAAGGATAGATTTTTTTTTAACAATTTAAATTTTTTATTGTTATCAAACAAAAATGTCAATTCCAAGTACAACTCAGAGGTGATAGTATCAAAAAGCAACTGCCATTTTACAGCAAAGAGACGCAAAGAAAAGCAAAACATCAGTGTCTGTGAATACAGGAAGAATGGAGCATTAAATCTTCAAAAAGCTCTGTTTCCTTCGTTGATGAATAGAACATCCATATGAAATTCTGATGTACTTTAAAGATTAAGATGTTTATTTTTAGGCTGGGAGTAGCTCAGTGGTGGAGCACCTGCCTAGCATGCACAAGGTCCTGGGTTCTATCCCCAGTACCACACACACACAAAGTTTATTTTACCAACAGTACACATATCTTAATACTATCACATATATGTATATTCTCCTCATAGAAATTTCTTTCTCATTGGCAAAGTTTCCATTGTTACCGATTTTGCCTATCCTCACAAAGTTTCTCATTAAAAAATTCAGCATAAGATACACGTTGGATTCTGAAAATACAAAGAGGAAACAAAGCAAAATATTGTGTTTAACTTCCACATTTCAAGAGTCTTGGTAACATGAAAGGTCAAATCTCTTATTAGTATCAATAGTCACTTATAGAGCTGATGCTAATTCCTTTTAAGCCTGGATATAACTGACCTTTTCTTTAAGTGAAAATGTAAGCTTTTTTTCCAAGACAAATCAAAGGACCAGAATTAAATGAGAACCATCCGTATTTTTCACTCTTGACCACAGGCACCATTGGACTAGAACTCACAAATACAACATAAATATCCCTTTACTTTTAAAATCATAAGACACAGGAAATCATTATTCTAGGGATTTTGTTCTGTACAGAATGAATTCCCTGGTTATATAGGTGTCCCCTAAAAGATATCAAAAATATTCCAAGTAATCTCAGGACCCAAACCTGATTTTAAAATAATAGAGCCAAATTCTCAAATTATACAGCAGACCTGTGCTTATTTATAGAATGAGGCCTAACCTGTGCCTGGAACCCCAGATGCTGCAGAGAAGCTGGGTGGGAGGGACACCTGGCCTGTCCAGGCTGCAAAGGCATGGGACTCAGGGAGCAGAGAAAGCAGAGGCTCGGCTGGTATGGCCTGGGAAAATCATCATCCTGCATGAACTCTTCCTGACGCTCCATTCAGTGCTGTGTCCTTTAATCAGATGTGATCTCCACTCAGCTTTCCTGGATCCTCGGTTGCACAGCCTGATAAGGATCAGGTAGGGTTTCTCTCAGTGCTCTTTTACCAAATGAGTCAGAGACTGCTGACCCCAATACCAGAAAAAAAAACCAGGATGGTTCTTTGCTAACCCAGCCACGTATCATGTGCTCCCAGAAACTTCAATAGTGTGATAAATCAGAAAGCACCCAATATTGTATAAAAATACTCTGCATAATCTGCAGGTGTTTATATGATACTAAAGACACTTGAATGGGTGCCATGTAACGATGCTGAAGCGCACAGGTACATCTCTGGAGGCTCAGTCTCTCCAGGAGGGTTGACTCCAACAGCTCCTTCCTCTGGCTTTGTGGCGGGGTGGTGTCTCACAGGTGAGAGCTGGAAACCTGGGTTTTCTTTTTCCTGCCAAGTTGATGTGAACTTACAAAGCAAAAGAGAAAAAGAAAGTCCTTGTGAGCAACTATGCAACTAGTTAGAAGAAAGACACACTACTACTCAGTAGCACAGTTAGTTCTGCTCAAATACACTCAGGCATAACATCTCCTTTAGCAACTCAACTCAAAGGTAGCCAAAATAACCACCTCTGTGGCTCATTTTGACTTGTTTTCAGACCCTGAATAGGGGTTACTTAACATTACAGCTTGCAAATTCCTTATGAATTTGTACTGAATGACTGATGGCATAGAAATAAGCTGCTGATGTGTAAACAAAAGACAGTAGAAATGATGGAATCATTCCCTGCAGTTTTAGAAGTGAACACACCAACAGGTTTCGATAATTTGATGGTAAGTAGTTTTGTTCCAGAGTAAATAACCATGGGTCATAATGAATGAAGTTAGTTTGTATTTTTTTTTTTTAAGTTAGTTTGTAGAACTGTAAATCATACTCCTAGATTATTTTTCAAGGGTAGAGAATTGGTATAATTAATTTACTCTGCTTTGTATTATAAAATTAGAAAAACATTAAAAGAACCTGTGTAATTTAAATTTTTGTTGGTATAATTTTTCATGATTATACACCAAGTGGATATTAATTTTTCCTGCACAATATTTAGGACTCCTCCTGAAAAAAATCTCCACCTCTTGCAGTTGTATAATCTAACTTTAATATAACTGAATTTATGGTAGAGACCTGATCCACATGACATCTTCTGCCTTCTTTTTTTCCTGATGAGTTAGAAAACTGGACACCTGAGTGTTTAGGGGTCAGGAACAAGGGAACCACAGGAAGATGCAGGACCTCTGGCTAGAAGAGAGTGTATTTGCCAGTGTGACTGCAAATGTGGTGAAGAAGGATTCTGTCCCGCTGAGTGCTGGAGGTCTGGTAACCTCAGGGATACACCCATAGGCTCTGCCTCCAGTAGCCACTGCTGAGCTCCTCCTCTCTTTTGCCCCATAATGCTGCCCAAGTGAGGCAAGCATAACCATGAGAAATTCCTGTCACACTATGGACCTCTTACTGTAAGACAACCCTGCTTCCTTCCTTACCATCATCCCCTGCTTCGTGAGCCTTCTTGAATAGTCTCCTTTCTCCTGATCTTTGTGTATGGCTACAACTGGGGTGACAAGAGTGGGCACCACTCTGACCCACCCCCCAAGTCATTGTCAGTGATGACCAGTTAGCACAGTGTGTCCCCTTTCTGGGTGGACCAAGACCCTACCATCCAGAGGATGTCTTTTTTCTTTTTTCTTTTTGAGACAGATTCTCACCATGCAGTTCAGGCCGGTCTTGAACTCACTTTGTAGCCCAGGCTGGTCTCGAACTCCCAATGATCCTCCTGCCTCAGCCTCCTGAATGTTGGGATTATAGGTGTGCACCACCACGCCTGGCTTGTCACACAGTTTTAATAACTGCAATCCACTTCTTTGATTTACTTAACTTCATTTGATAAGATGGTGGTGTCTAAAGAGAAACTGCACGCCATCCCAAATTTCACATAGCACTGTTTAATATGAAGCAAGTAAAGCCCTGGGTGGGGAATAAGCCACTAGTCATCCTTTTCCTTCCAAACAACCATAAGAATCTACTGAGATTCCTTGGTGAGGGAAACGTCCCCTGTCCTCTGATTGGCCTGTCCCATCAATAGGCAACCAACAGGATATGGCTGGTGATTTCATTTTGAGTCCTTTCTTAGGGAAGTTCTGGGAGATGATTAATCAATCTTATTTTTAAAAATAGTTTTGGAAAACAGGACAATGAGATCACTATATAAGTTAGTTACACTCTGCAAAGTTTTAAGTGCTCATAAAACACTCATGAGACCCTTTGCAATGATTCCCTGCCTCTGGAAATGGCAATGATCCCTGATTGAGGAGAACAGAAAAAGAGATTTTCCAGTCCCACTAGAGGGACGCTCACTATGTAAAACAAATTCATAGATAGGCCACAGCACAAAATGAAACTGCACACAGCAGTGGAGTCACGCTGGTACCTGGTAGTATTACCACCAGTCCTGGCTTTTAAAAGTTGAGAAACCATTCTGAATTCCTGGTTAAAAAAAGGGGAGGTCAAAGTTCCTATTTTATGATTGCTTTGATTGTTAGATGTAATAATGTATGTAAAACCATTAATAACATTAAGTGCTTTAAAAAGCTTTAAGTCAGTTTTAAAAAGCTTTAAGTGCTTTAAAAAGCATTAAGTGCTTTAAAGTCAGTTCCTCCCTTCTTCCCCAATCTACAGGCAAAGGAAAATACTACTACAGAGTTACTAAGATGTAGTATTTTTATGAATATTTTTGATGCATCCTTCATCACACACATCCTTAATTCCCACATCATTAAGATAGAGTTTTGTTTTAAAAAATGGGTAAATTAGTTTTAAAGTTACACAAATAATACCACATCATGTGAGCTAACTGAAGAATCATCAAACACAATAGAAGTCTATAGATGTAAAGAAAGATGGTCCCCCTTTACATCCCTTTCTACACATTTCCGCCCCTAGAGGATTATGTTATTGTTTGACAGCTTTAACTCTTCATTTCTGTAGTCATGCTTTCTTTTTACTATGACAAATTTCAAACAGAAAATGAGAATTTGTACAATGTGAACTTTTATCGATATAACTTGTTATATGTTGGTATATTTTCCAATATGTAAACCGAACACCTCACTGATATCTTGATTATCAAACTCAATTCCTTCCAAATTCATGTTTAAACACCAAAAAGTCTGAGAACTGAACATAAGAATTGAACATTCTTTTCTCCCGTAAGAAACCATGGAAAACCAATAATTGGTTCTGAGGCCCCAAAATTTCCAAGGCTTTTACAAATTTTGCAGTGATTCTCACTTGTCTTATTAGCTTTACGGCTGGTATCACTAATTTTCTTTGGAGCCATGGTTATATTTTATGCAAATAAAGTGCCACAAAAAGCACACCGCAGAGTAGTTTAACACACGAACACAAACATTCTATGTTGTCTGGGCAAAAGTGTCGCTCAGACTGAACTGTCACCTCTTTGTGTCCATCCTAGATGCAGTACATGACTCTTGGCATGTACAGGTTTCTTTAAGTTGGACTTTTGGTGCAACTATCAAGCAAAGTTGCAAACAATGAGCTGCATTTTTTCAAACTTTGCTGTTCAGGCAGTGGAAAGTTGAAGCTTAGAGCCTTTTGGCAACCAAAGTAGCACTGTACTTAGATCCCCCCAGAACTCAATCTTTCTCTCTTCTACCTCATCTGTCTCGTCTATCAATCTATCATCTATCTATCCATTATTTATCAATCCACCCATATTCACTTATCAATGATATATTATTATCTACCTATATCATCTATCTTTCTGTCATCTGTCATCTGCTCATCACCGGGATTGTTATTGGTTTATTTTTTAATAAACATATCAATGATATATTATTATCTATCTATCATCTATCTTTCTGTCATCTGTCATCTGTCATCTGTCTGCTCATCACAGGGATTGTTATTGGTTTATTTTTTAGTAAACATGATAGTGCATGGTTTCACTTTGTAACCAGTACCAAGCACTCCCCATGCATTCCAAGTAGGCAGCCTTCGCTTCTCTTCATCTTTGTGTAGTGAACCACATTACACTTACGATCTTTAAGGCACATTTAACTTACTTTACTCTATACCATATCAGTCCCTTTTTAAAGATAACTTCTGATTTTTAACATCTTACTTGGAAATGCTTCCCAACCACATTTTAAAAATAGTACATATTCTTTTATAGCATAGGGTTTTAAAAAATCTCCTTCTTCTCCTTCTTCTTTTTTTGCTTATTACATGAAAGGTGGATTTCATGTTCTCATTTCCTTTGCATGTTCAATTTCTCAATAGCATCTTTTCCCCAAGCATCTAAAATGCTGCTTCGATTTGAGATGTGCTGTATTTTGTGCAATACCTTCCAAGTTTTTCAACATCATCCACTGTCTCTGGCAAGACAATACCCTTGGTTTCAGGCAAAAGCATCACGAGGCCACCACAAACCGATGCTAGGATACCTGCAAAAGGAAAGATGCATTACACTGCAGAAACACGGGCTGGCCTTCCGGCTCCCTACCCACTCTGGAAGCTGCCATGCTCATTGACCTTAAGTTGTCTTCTCAACCACAGCTATCCTCTGCTTACTCTATTCAACTCTGCTAGGATCTCAGTGCTCTCCACCTTCCTCAAATCCTGCACCACACCATGGGCCCTGGACTCTTGGCATACATCTGTTCACTCACGCATTCAGCAATGGTAGCCCTGTGTCACTTAATGACAGGAAGGTGTTCTGAGAACTGCATCTTTAGGTGACTTCTTTGTCGTATGAACATTTTAGAGTACTGTATATTTATGCAAATTAAAACAATTATGCTATCCTAGGCAATATAGTCTTATGGGGTCACCATAACATGACACTGTGGGTCACTGACGTCCTTACACGGTGCATAACTGCCTTTACTGAGTATCAGCCAAGCTAAGCATTCAAAATCTCATTTCCTGCTGCACAAGGAAAGCAGAACCAGGGATCGCCTCCTCTTCCTTTACCTGACACTAAAACTTAACTGGCTCCTCTTCTTTCCATCCCTCCCACTCTAAGACTTGTCCCCACTCCTGCCAAGAGTGGGATGTCCCTTAGACCTGTCATTTGGGGTCCTTACTGTATTGATTAATCTACTCTTTCTAGCATCTTCAATGTAGTAGGAGCATTCTAACACACTGAGGCATCTCCAGCAAGCTGTTAGCCTCTCCCTCCACTCACCATCCACTTTTCTGTTGTTCAGAGTCCAAACATAGCTGCCTACTTCTCATACCTATCCTAGCGGTACACTGGTAAATGTCTAATCGCTGGCTCTGTACAAAGTCCTGACTTACAGCTTTGCCCATTTCCATGGTATAAATGCTCCCACCATGAACACTTCAAGGTATCAGCATGACCTCAGGGAACACAGCTCCAGGGAAAAGATAGACATTAGTGCTCTATTCCCTTGTATTCCCACCAGAAAGATACAGTAGAATAAATAACCTGAAGATCACCCATGATATTAAAAATGTGGTACATGAATTAGGAACTGGTGAATGTTGAATATTTATGCCCTGTGCTTTTTATATATCTTATACACTTTAATTTTTAATCATTGTTTATTTAATGACTGACTGGCTCTCAAAATTCTTAAAAATGTCACAGTTGGCCCTGGTGAGCTGACAGGAGTCAGTCCTAATATGTTCACCTCCAGCATACATCCAGCCCCAGCTCACACTGCTCCTGCCCCGCATCTTCCCTGGTCCTCCTCTGGCCAGGCCACCAACTGCCTTTGCTACCAGATCCAATGCCACTGCTACGGGGCTTTGCTGGCCACTAGAGCTACACCTGCCTTCCTCGGCTTCCCCACCCAACCTCACGGCTCCCTACTCTCCTTTCACAACCCTTCTTTTCTTGGCTTCCCTGTCCTGCCTTCTGGCCACTGCCCCAGTCTCGCTGGTGAGCCCTATGCGGACCGTTCGCAGTTCCCATCTCCAGGCCACATTCTCTTCTGGGCTCAGTGGTGTCCAGTCTCCCGGGTTCTCAGTACTCTGATTTAGATTCTTACAGCTACCTCATCCACTACAGCCCCCGACCAGTACTAGTCTTTCATCTGCAGGTTCCTGGGCCACCCATCTCATGTCTCCTTGGCTGCTGGCCCTCTCAAGTATCCCACCTGCCAATCTAATTCCTAAGATGCTTCCTTTCCGTTCTTCTGTCATTGCTTTCTCAGACCAAGCCACAATGGTCTCACTACTCAATTATAACATTCTTTTAATCATCTCACGGCTAGCTCAGTCCCCCTTTAATTCAACTGCCTATCTGCCATCTGCATCTTATTTCTAAGATACAAATCTAGCTGTGTTGGCCCCAGTGGTGTCAGATTCTGCAGTGGCTTTCCTGGTCATCAGATAAAGAGCAAAGTTTCTATATATCTGAGAAGACCCTTGGTGATCTGTACGGGTCTCCCTGGCAATAATTCCCATCAGGCCCCACTTCATACACTAGACTCTGCCCTTTGCTGTCGGCCTCCTATTACTGGGAACACAGCCCACACCTCCTACGTGGGGATTTTCTTCTCACTTCAGATCATACTCTAGACCTGGCTTCTCCCTCCCTCCCAAACACTCTCCCCTTGACATCCAAACATGACATGTTCAGCATCTTTCACACTCTACTGTCCCTGGGTTTTCAGGAACTTACGCCCACCCCCCAGCTCTAGGAGAGCAGGGCTTGCCCTAGCCCTGGCCAGCTTGTGTGGCACTCCCCGTAACTCACTGCAGTCTCACAGGACTAGGCTAACACTTTGCCTTGACTTCCCTCTCCTGGTTGGACAATGGTGCCTCTTTGCTTTTCATCCTGGCTGCAGAACTGAAGCTACATTTTTTTTGTTTGTTTGTTTTTTCTCCGGTACCGGGAACCGAACTCACAACCTTGCGCTTGCCAGGCAGGCGCTTTTGCCGCTGAGCTAAATCCCCAGCCCCTGACGCTACATTTTATTACTGATCCTATTAAATAATTTTAAATGGTCTTGTACTAAGATCACTGGTGTTAAGTGGTTAGAAGCTGACTGTCTATGCCTAGTGCTATCAGAGTTTTGCAAGAATTAGAATGTATGGCTTCCTGGACTCAATATTGTCATTCAAATTTCAACTGTTGAACAACAAATAGAAACAGTCTTTCTGGAAAGTAAGGAAGTGAAAGTGGAGGAAAGGCAGGGCAAGAGAGAAAGCCAACTCTCATCTTTTACTGCTGAGGACAGGGTGTGTATAATCCAGGGAACAGCACAGAAGTACCTACTGGTGCCTCCTGAGATCTGGACTCTGTCAATTCATGAGTTCTATGGAGACTGGAGGGGGAAAGAAGGGTGTGAATTTGAGGGATGAGGAAGAGATTATAGGATATGTGGATATGTGGATATGTGGATATGTGGATATGTGGAAGGGATGTTGTGTTCCCTGTTCTTTCAGCATAGTATATTTAGCATCGAAGCAAATTAAGATCTAGTGGTAGTAAATACTGAACATTTAAAAATACAATTACTCTTTATGTTGAATTTTAAACATACTGAAGATCTAATTAGGCACCTTGAAAATTATGTTCTGTCCCCCAGTACTATAAAAGGGCTTTGTGGTGTTTGGTTTTAACTCAGAACTTAAAGAAAAAAGGTTAACTTAAACAGTTTATCATTAACCTTTAACATAAAGTAAATTAAAACCATTCAGAATTTCAAATTTTGTTATGAACAGATTGGCTCCTTAAAACTGAAAAATTTTTACAAAAAGATGAAATGGATATCATTAAAATCAAATCTAGTAATCATATAGGTTATATTAATGCAAAGAATGCAGAAGAAAGACACTGGAGAACAACACAGAAAGTCAGTTCCTACCGAAGATGATCAGAGGTAGTTCTAGCCACACGGCTGCTAGCCGAAAAAGCAGGAACGGGGCTATGATTCCTCCAAAGTCACACACACCTGAGCAGAGTGAAACACCGAAGTTTCTGTAGAACAAAAAACAGTTTTAAATGAAAACTACTTAGATATTCAAGATGATCAAAATATTCAGATATTAAATAATAGACACTATGACAGTATTTTCCATTTCTATTGTTTTTAACTTTGAAAATCGCATTTCTCTTGTACTTGAAGCAAACCATTTCCACTTGAAACTACCTCACAATGAGGATAGCGAGTCTCCAGTGTTGGCAGAGAGACATTCATCCATCAACTTCACTGTCCTGCTCCGTAACACTCAAGTGCTACCTCGTGCCCTGCAAGGTGCACCCGAAAGAGCATTCCACAGCTATGAAACCCAAACTGTGCCACTTCATGCCCAGTTCCACACTATCCTTTAGTAGTCAGCTGCTCACAAATGTTACATGCTCAACATGGTTGAAAGAGGAGCCATAGTTTTGGAAATACGACAGTGGTGATAAATACAAATTTAATCTGCAGTCTGAGAAAGTGCACTAGGAGGTTTCCTAATTCCAAGGTTAGTGCTTTTCCCCAAAGTCACAGCTATATGTAAAGACACTGATATGGGAAAATATTGTAATACTTGTACTGTATTATAAAATGCAACAGGTAGCAACACAGAATCTTAAAGACTATGTTCTTTACTGGCCAAATCCAGCCCAGGCTAATATATTACATATTAGGAAAGCTAAGGAAACATTTGGCTGCAGAGAACTTAGGAGAAACTATGGCATATACGTTGGAATTACCTTAACGTTGTTGGGTACAATTCTGAGTTCACCAAATAAACAATTTCAAAGGCCATGGTTATCCCTAGTCTTCCCAGGGTAGCAACTGTTTTCCTTAACCATGGTATTCCTGTGAACACAAAACATTTGAAAGAGAAGCTAAGGTCTGATTTCATTAACATTTTACAAAACAACAAAAGGCAGTGGCTTAGTGTCCCCCATCCCTTAGACTCTGCTAATTTTAGACCCAAGTGATAGATCCTTGAAATGCAATAAATAATATTCAATAACAATAATCAGAATGACAGCTAAGATTTTAGTGTTCTAGAGATGCCTTTCTGAGCCAGGTTAGATTATAGAAATAGAACTCTAGAACCATTTGTTGAACCTGTGTTCAATCAACACAGACACATACACAATCACACACACACACAATATGTGTGGTTAACTCTGATAAATAGCTAGTCAATATAGTAAATCAGAAAATGTCACAAAATGTAACTACACAGAAGTAGATATTTTGTTGAAATGTATAACAAAAGTGAAGTCCCTGAGGAACTGCACTATGTATTAACTGAGAAAGAAAAGAAGTTATTGAGAGGTATAAATTATGTGTGAATAATTATCTAAGCATACAAAGATCTTTCATCACCTTGACAATATGCTAAATTCATTTTGGAGTGGCAATAGACATCTTTTAGTGGCAGAGAAAAACACACACACACACACACACACACACACACACACACACACAAAATGAGCCCTAAAGCTAAAGTCATCTTCCAAAGAGTTATGTGAAAACACAGAGAAACAATGTCCCTCTGTGAATGGGGACTTGGTCAAACTACTATAGATGATTAAGAGTAATACCTCATTTCTTGAAGAAAGGATGCAGAATTTAAAATACAATTTTGAACCTCTTTTGAATGTACCACCTACTCTGAGTTCTGAAATAAAATTTAGTGAATAACCCTAACGGGGTATGTATATTAGGATACATGAACTTATTTGTCATTTAAAAGAAAAAGAAAAATAACAGGCAAACTTTTCATTTCAAAAAAAAAGATTTACCCAAACTTTTAGTTTTGTGGTCACTCTAGATAGACTCAAATTAAAGATAGAAGACAGGTATCAATAAAGCTCTCTATTTTCCAGACTTTAATTAGGGTTCAGAAATTTGGGACCAAAACAGTGAGCCTTATTTGAGGATACAGCCAGAAAGACTATGTCTTTTTTCAGAATTTTATTCTCAGGCCATGGAAAGTTGGGTTCCGTGGAGGGAGAGTTGGTTGAAAGGTTTTGTGTAAGATAATTTTCGGACAGACTTCTCCAAGAGCTCCTCAGCATTCAAAGCAGGGCCAGTGGACTTGCTGATGACGTCACACAAGGCTGAGAGGGAAAGCTTCTTGTTATTCATTTAACAGTCCCTGGAGTCAAGTCCAAGAGTGCCTTTCAGTTGAAGCAAGGAAAAAGCCTTTATTTCTAACTGGAACTCCCTTTAGGGATTGCAAATTTATTCATGCCAGACATTCATGACCAACATGTGACTATAAAAGCAGTTAAGACGTAGAACATACAAATAAACATGTGTCCCAAACAGGAGCAATTAATTTTTACTCTGCTGAAAACAATTCTAAAGCATCAGTTATGAACTTATAGCTAGACAACTGACTGGATTAAGCAGAAAGGTTTATTCTTTGCCTTATATTTTTCCAATGTGTTAGTGTTCTCTACAAAATAGCCTTGATTCTCACTCCACCCAGTTACTTTGACCGTGTTTTGAACACCCAGCCTTGAATGCTCGCTGTTGTGGCACCATGCTGAAAACAGCACAGGCAAATCATTCCAGACAGTCTAAGACTAAGAAAAAAGCTAAGGTAAAGTGATTCATCATGAGATGACTGGCCACACAGATTAGTAATCTTTCTCCCCATGTTTCTAGTTTCATAAGCAGTGAATACTTCACTTCTGCTCTGTGTGTGATGAGACTAGAAGATCTACTCTGAGGCAACTGCTTTTCTAAGTTAGTCCCCAAACCAAAATAAAATAGAAAGCATTGAACTCTCCAATGGATTTGATTCACTTCTACTTTAAATGTATACTTTCGAGGGCAGAAATCATGTCTCTCTTGTTCACCTCTCTTTCCCTTCCTAGGTGAGTGGCTGACAATAAATGTTGTACTAAACAGACACACATTGATAGCTATTATACAGCTCACCCCAACTCTCAGAATGTGTTAACTCAAAATAGTGGGGTGAATAGCACTGCCCTCCATCATAGGTACCTAGAACCTCAGAATGTAATCATATTTGGAAATGGAGTCTTCATAGGTATGGTGAGTTAGGATGACACGGAGAGGAGTTTGTCATGAGAAGACAGAGCCAGACAGTGCAGAGATGCCAAGAAATGGCAAGGGTTGCTAGCAACCACCAGGAGCCAGGAGAGAAGCATGGACCAGCTCCTCCCCTGGTGTCTCAGGAAAAAACCAACCCCAGCAACACTTTCGCACTCAGACTTCCAGCCTCCACAAGGGTGACAGAATAAACTTCTGTTGTTTCAAGCCACTTTGTGGTGGTTTATTATAGCAGCCCTAGGAACCGGACACACTCAAGGAAAATAAGATAAACTTAGGTTTCTGTTTATCATCAGTTATCTCATTATGACAAAAAACTTGTACCTCTTTTTCTGTTCTGAAGATTAACATTTCTGTAATTCTATTCCCGGTCTACCTAGTACCTTGTGAATTCATAAGTATGCATTTAATTAATAAAGTATTTTCTAAATAAAAGCCTGACAGTTCTGACCCCCTCAGTATTACAAGTGCCTTTCTTGGTGATCAGAAGATTCTCAAAGAAAGAGAACCTCTTTTGCAGGAACAAACATGAAAGAATATAGCTCTCTATGGAATCCCTGATCCACACCTCTAGAAATGGAAATAAAACTCGCTGTCACTCACACTGCTGCTGTGTTCTATGGTAGAGATCATCCAGTTGAGTTAACCGTGCTTGTGGAAGCACCTGCAGCCCCTGACTTCCTCCTTATCCCAAACCCTATCCTCTTGCAGCTAAGCTCTGAAAATACGACCATCCCATTACTGGAAGGAACTCACCCTTTCCCACTCTGCCTGACTGTCCAGCCTCACTTTCAGCTTGCAGCATTTTACCCTCCTCATACCCATCATCCAACTATGTAGTTACTAAAAACTCACTCCTCCTCCTGGGGGTCCAGGGCAATGTCATGCCCCTGGCATGGCCAGCAAGGACAGTCATATTGGTGACTGACTACCCTTAGGCTCTTCATCTGGATTCCAGCCATAACAAGAAGGTTCTTTGCTCCTGAGCCCACAAAGGTTTTCATATTTCTGGGATGTGTTCTCTACTTTGGAAAAACTGTTCCTCTCCTACCTTCTATCTGATACATGCATTCTCCATGCATACCTTTCTCCATGCATACCTTTCTCAGTTCTGGGGAGCTTTTCTGAGCTCCCAAGCATTAATCACTTCTCTTACCTATTTTTCCCTCTTTCTTCCTTTTTTTTTTTTTTTTGATGGTGCTGGGTCAGGACCTCATGCATGCTAGGGAAAGTGTTCTAGCACAGAGCTACTTTTCCCAGTCTGCTTCCCTGCCCTCCTTCCTTTATTCCTACTCCATCCCTTCCTTGCTTTTTTCTTCTTTTTATGTATCTAAATCTTATAAATAATTCTATTAATTCATTTATCAGAAATAATTGTGAGAGTGGTAAAGTGTTTACATCCCTGAATGGTTTCGACTCTTTGAAGCTAAGACTTTTGGCTGTTTAGCATGGTGCCAGTGGGTATGGCAGATGCTCAGGAGATGTGTTAAATATTGTCAGCCATATCACAAAAGGAAATCAGAAAAAGATAATGAAAAGTAGGCTGGGTGTGGTGGCGTAATCCCAGCACTTGGGAGGCTGAGGCAGGAGGATCATTGCGAGTTCGAGGCCAGCCTAGGCTACAAAGTGAGTTCAAAGCCAACCTGAACTGCATAGTGAAACCCTATCTCAAAAAGGCAAAAAAACCCTAAAAAACAAAAAAACCAACTAAACAAACAAAAAAAATAATCAAAAGCAAATCACTGTGAGCTACATTTAGCAAAATACTATTTCATCAATAAATGAATACAACATTAAGAAAACAGAAAAACCTACAAGCCAATATCTAACATCCTCAAAGTCTTTTCACTGATTAAGCAGAAAACTGAGTGACATTAATGATGCTTACCTGGTCCCAAGGCTACAATGTGATGGCACAGTTCTTTAAAAAAAAGTTATTCTTCATGCATAACTATCTTGATAAGTGTTTTCAAATTTTTCAGCAGTTGCCAAACTAGTGCGAGGGAAAATTACCTTCTGGTAAGAATGCAGTGACAAGGCATGCAACCCCCGCCACAATGTTGCCTGCTGCAAAGGGGAGGCGGCGTCCAATGGGCTCGATGGTCAGTAAGATCAATAGAGCTGCTGGCAGCTCCATGACTCCAGAGATCAAAAAGTCTAAGTAGAGGTTGCCTCCTGTGATTCCCAGGCGCATGACAAGTCCTTGGTACACCACTGCACTTGTGAACCTGCAGCAACATTGGCAGATACCAGAGAACAAATAAAAGGTGACTTCACTTGATTGGAAGGAAGTGGTAGATTGTACAAGCTTTAAAATGCATCAAAAGGCAAACTTACCAAGCAAACATAAGTATAAGTGTACATTTCCTCATTTGGGGAGTTCTCACCAGATCTAAAATGGATGGATTACTAACTTCCTCATCTGTAACCGTGATCTACAGAAGAAAGCAGATTTCAGTTGCAATATATAGCAAGAAACATCTGCAGAGTATAAATTGTTGTGAACTAGATTCAAAGCTATAGGATAAAAGGATCTTACTAAATGGACTGGGGCCTTTCCTAGTTGTACCTTAAAACTTGAGAATGACAGAGCTTGTCTTCTGACATGTTGAATAGATCAAATTTACAAAAGACGTAGGTACTTAAGAATCTGTTCTTAGGACAATTTTAGTAGTTATGGATAAACTGTTCTGCATGAACCAAGAAGAAGGTATGTGCTAAAGCAAAACATGTACATTTATCAAGTTGGGAGGGAAAATGAAAATGGGTAAACAAGTAAGATCCAATCAAGTATTTCTTTATACATTAAACTCTCAAACCTTACTCTGACTAATTAAATAGTAAGTGTAAGAGCAACTACTAAAGATACTATTTTGCTTTCATCCATTTATTGGAATCTGACCTATTTTTGATCCAGGAAAATTTGGCTCCTTTCTGTGGGCCATATCCACCTCCAAAGTTTGCATTTTCTTCAATTCAATTCAATCAACACTGTGCCTACTTTATGCAGGGCAGTGCAAAGGAGACAGAGAGGAAAGCAAACCTCTGTGTTCAGATGTTGCTTCTAGTCAGGCTGCCGAAGGGCTCAGAGTGCAGTCCCTGCAGTGACCACTGCTCTACAATTCCATGTGTTTGCACAATCTGTGCTTCTTCTGAGAGGGCCTTGAACTCCTCACTTCCCCTGAGGTTTCTCCTAACCTCCACTGGAACTGGGCTTCCACTCCCCAGACCTCTATCATGGTTCCTCTACAAATGCTTTCTCTGATTTATCTACTGGTCTTTCTCCAGGAGCTCTTGAGAGGCAGAGACTATAGTGTAGCACCAAGGAAAGTGCCTAGCATTCTACAGCTTTTGTGTAGTGACAGAATGTCAGAACAAGAAGCCCTGCACCCTGGCCAAATCTGTTCCTTCAGTGTTGCCCTTGGTGTTTGTCCTTCTATTAACCTGGAACCCTACTACTACAGACAGAACCTCTTCTATTTACTCAACTCAGATCTGACCCAGAAGTGGTGGAAATCTAGGAATGTTTTCCCTGAACCTTTCAAACAGGGGTATCTCTACCAGTAGTCACAGAATTTGATTGAGAGTAAATCCACATTGAGAATACCTTGTCAATCACTTATCCTGAACATTAAATTCAGTGGGTCAACTAAGCTTGCTATCTATCTCATGTCCGCATTTGCTCTAGGGAAAGTCAGACACATAGAAGACTGCAAAATGAATGTCTTTTCCCCCTCTAAGTCTTCCTAATAGTACATTTCTTCTACAGCAAGTCAAATGCCCCTGTTCCTCCTGCCAAGTTTTAAAACGTCTAAATTGAGGTCTGTCTTACAAATCAACGATCACATTACCAATGACAACATTTTTTCACTTACTAGTATACAAAATAATTATGAGCCTTAAAATCAATAGTGTCTTAAAATCAACAAGACAACAGTACTTTTCCATGATGATATTCATGGAAGTTTGCTAATAGACTTCACCACCCCATTCTTGCCTTCTCTCTTTTGGTAACAGAATCTTAGAATTTCAGTTGGGTACATGGCTTGCCTTCATTTTCTGTCTTCTCCTTCCTGGGGAATGGCAGAAGAAGATGACAATGAGCTCCTTCTACATAACCTATCACAGGTGATGGTGAAGAAATGGATTAAATGGGACCCTGGTGCTGGAGGACCTCACAGAGAAGAGTTGCCTAGCCAGAGCTGGGCCATTCACCTATGAGGGAGAGGGAAAAAAATACCTTTCTCTTTTTGACACTAGTACAGTTAGAAACAAAGGAGCTGCGTGAGTCATTCTCCACCCCATCTAACTCTAAGTAGCATCCAATGGTTATTCTTGCTTCCATTATCCTAAGAGAGGTACAAAATGAAATAACAAGAGCCTAAGAGATCTCCATGCCCTAGGTGGCAGGACACTGGCACCAAGGGAGATTCAGTGGGAGAAGCCTAAAGCCAGAGGCTTCTGGCCTTTACATTCTAAAAGCCTGAGTTATGGGCCTTCCTTTTTTTCCCTTTTTCCTGTTGTTGCTGGTAACTTTCCTGTGATCTTCAATAAACATAGCTACTTACTACTTACTACTTGGTGTGCTTGGCAATTGTTTCCTTGTGTATACAAGAACCTGAACTATTATTGGCCCATTCAGCTGTAACAACACTGTGTATTTCAAGTTCACCAGGATTTTAACTAACACAATGCTTACTAAAATGTTTCTTAACCTCCTCTCTAAATTTTAAGACCCCTTTATCATTATTGCTTCCATAATAAGGCAGGACTATCAATGTGGAAGAACATATGCTACCACACAATATTATTATATGGTTCACTATTTCCCATGCACAATGAGTTTCTATACATTACCCACATTAAATGGCTAACATCCATGGAATGTGTAATATTTGTTAGATTCTTGACCAAGCACATGGATTACTTCATTTGATTCTCATCAAAGCTCTATAGAAGTTAGTACTTATAATAATCTGATTTTATAAACAAGGAAACAAGGCCTAGGGTATTAGGGATTAAAGAGCAGGAAGGCAGCTGAGTTTGGATTTGAAATCAGGTTATTAGAAATCCCGTGTTCTTACCTATTACCCAGCACTGCTGACATAAAGAAATCCTTTATTACATAAAAATTCTCTATAGTTGATGCTCATTTCTACTTATTTTTAAAGGGCACAATGCTTGTGATCAAAAATGGAAAGCACCGCTTTATGTCCCTGCTTCTTTTCTTTCACTTTGGGCTTTTCTACACCCTGGACTTGGGTCTGCATGGTTACATTATTTTAAAGAGAATTAGTCTCAACTCTTCCCTCTCAGAAGTCCCCAACTGGATCACTCATCCTCACATCTATATTACTGCCCACAGAAGTGACAGTATTTTCTTTTCAGAAGTAGTATTCACAATTTATTCTGGGCTCTTCCATTTCCTCTTTAGTCTTCGTATTTTCTGCCTGTACCTATGACTTCTACCTACTAGATAGGACTCTGACCAAAGTAACTTTCATTCAGGCCTAATGTCAACATCCCAGACATCCAAGGAAATCACAAAACATGGATCTTGTAGATAACTTGACATTTAAACACCTTTGAAGATTTTAAAAAATTATTCATAGTCTGCAACTGTTCCTAAATCACATGACAATGGAGCATTTCCCACAATCATGTTAGATCTGTAGATGTCCACTTTTTCCTGATCAGAATTTCCGTCACCACTCAAGCACAGAATTATGATGTCAGATGGACACAATATAATTGCAAAATTTTCTGCAAAGTGCCAGATGGTATTTTTGGTTTTGTGGGCTACAAGATCTCTGTTGGAAATACTTGAGTTTGCCATTGTAGTTGAAATGCAGCCATGGACAGTATATAAATGAATTCTGATAAAACTTTTCTTATAAAAACAAGCAGTAAGCTGAGTCTGTCTGCAGCCTGTAGTTTGCTGAAGCCTGGACTGGGGTGCTAAAACTGGAGGAAGTTCTACAGATTGGTGATTATGATTACTCCCATTAGACAGAAAGCGGTTGAGGCACCAGAAAGCTAAGGAGCTAGCCCTATTTATCATAGTAAATACATGATCAGGAAGCTGACACCAAAGTCTGCATTTTAAAAAAATTAAGCTATACCGCATCTGCAGTATGTAAATACAGTATCTGTGTGATCAAAAGTGCATTTTATAATTTCATCCACAGTTCTCATGAGGAAGTGAGATTATGAGTTTTTTTTTTAACTTTTCTTTGTGGCTGTGAATTGTGTCTTAAAATTAAAAATAAAATCTATATTACATTTGTAACAAGAGAAAAAGTTCACTTTTAAACTAGTTCACTTAAATTAGGTAACAGTGCACTTAATTACTGAGACAGTATTATTCCCTTTTTTCCAATATAACCTCCAGCACACTCACCACACATGAGCAAGCATGTATACACACATACACAAATACCATACACACATGCACACACTTGACCAACATGCACACACTTGATCAATTCATGTTCTCAGGCAAGCTGACACTGCTTCCACTTGGGGTGAGGCCTGGTTATCTAAGGGTAGTCTCATCCTCTGACTAGGCATGTAGCCAATTTAAACCAACGAATAAAAGGCATGTGACTCAATTTAGGCCAATGAAAACAGGGCATGTGAACCCATCTGGGTCAATGAGAAAAGAATTTGTGAAAGTCCTTCACTGCTATTAAGTGCGCATCTCCTGCAGGAATCATTTCTCTCGTTCCTCAGGAAATGATATAGAAATGAGCCCAAACAGCTCATCCCTACACCCATTGAATAAATGAGTCTTACAATCAAGCTGTCCTGTCAGCACAGTGGAGAGAGAGGTAAAAGACTAGATGATTGTTGATACCCTGTCTGGCCAACCCAGAACCCTGCTGTGACTAGAATTCCAGACACAGTAGCCAGTGAATGCTTAATTGTCTAAGCCCATTTAAGTTGGTTTTCTGTAACTTCTTGCCAAAAGCAGAATTATCTGAAGAATCCAGTCCAGAACAATGGCTTTTGCTTCAATAACTATTTTAGGCAAAATAATGTTACTGCTAACATAAGCATTTCAACATTCCAATTTACTCATAAAAATACTTGGTATTAATTTTAATTTTTAACTTTTAAGAATTAGAACCAAGCAGTCATACAGTCTTTGTTTTTCTAAAGTGCAAGTTTAATACTTACATAATCTTCAACCAAAAGAATCCAAAGTTCTGATAACAAGTAAAAGTAACCAAGACCATAAAACCAACCTTCCTTGTCCAGTGAATGGAAGGATTAATAGTACTTCTAAGTAAGAAAGTATTTTATTACATTTCAGAGCAAATCCAGCTGGTCTTTGATTTACTAACATTTTCTCCCAGTGACGCAGATCTTCTGAAAGACCACCCACTTTTTGGGTGTCCAGAGACCTGAAGAGACTACAGCCGTCTTGGCTGGAATTCATCCAGCTGTGTCTTGCCAGTTCCTCCCCAGGGCCTGCTGTGGCTATTGTCCTTTTCTATGACCTCTGGCTCCATAGCTATGCATGCTCTCTATGGTCAAGGGTGCCAAATTCTATTTAGTCTGAGTCAGATACAAAAGAACTGAAGTGCTATTCCAGGTTACTGCATATTTTTTAAAATTTGCTTTATTAAGATACTATATACTCACAATAAAATTCAGCAGTTTTAAGTGGACCCCCTCAGTGAGTTTTGGCCAATGTATAGAGTCATGAAAACATGACCACAACCGTGTGGTGCATTTCCATGGCCTCCAAAAGTTCCCTCCAGCCCCTAGTTAGTCCCCTCCACCCACTCTGCTCGTGCCAACATCCGAACTGTTTTCCATCCCAAGTTTTGCTTTTTCTAGGATTTCATGGGCATAGACTCAGACCACATGCCACCTTTTGGGCCTCGCTTGGCACTACTGTTACACCTTTTATATCATCCAAGTGGGGCATGCCAGCTCTGATTTGGAGCAAAGGCAGCAGGGACTTGCTCTGGATGATATTTGTTTGGAGGCCTGTTGCCTAGTAATGCCACTCATCGAAAAAGGCGCTGCTCAAGTTCTGCTGCACAAGTTGGTTTCCTTATCCACATGTATTTCCTGGGCTGAATTTCTCTTTGCTCTGTCCTTCCCTTTGATGTCCTTAAATTCTACCAAGGCTGTTTTCCATCACTAATGATGTACTCAATGTTATAAAAATATTTTATTTATCTTTCTCTGATTAATTTAGCTCCCTTTACAATTCTTCCTGGTTCCTTTCTAAAACAGTTTTTCAAGTTGACATTTTAATTTAAATTGCCAAGGAAGAGAAAGACATTACAAATAACCATCTGTTATAAAGATGGTGTTCAGAGCTCCCTGTGTGTAGTACTGGCCAGTCTGGGATCAAAAAGAGACAAATAGCTAAGGCCTTGCCCGAACTGTAGTACTTTGCTGAGAATTTTGTCTTTCTTTTTTTTTTTTTTTTTTTTACCAGCATCTTGTTTAAACTCTATGAGCCTTGATTTTTTTCCCTCAGTAGTATGAGAATATTAATACTCCATCTGAGCATTTGGAGGATTCTGTTACATAACACATGTGCCGTGTACACACATGCACCTAGCACACAGTAAGTGTTCCACAATGCAGGCTATCAACATTAATATTACATTTTAAAAACATTTGGAAGATATTTACTTCCAGGTGATAATACAATCAACATTTTGTGTAAACAGTGCTATAATACACACACGCAGATACTGTGAAATGTGCTCCGGCACAAACCCACTTTTAAGAACAACTGTTGCTGTGCCCTCTTTTTTCTTCCTTCATGATACTGGGGAACAAATCAGGGCCTCTACACTGAGCTACATCCCCCACCCTTTTTTATATTTTAGTTTTGAGACATGCCTGTACTCCCAGAACTCTTGGGATACTGAGTCAGCAGGATCAAAAGTTTGAGTCCAGCCTGGGAAACTTAGCAACTTGACCCTATCTCTCCAGGTACATGATTTGCTACCAGCAGGGAGAAGACAGTTCTAAGGAGCTGTATTGCTCACCTTACAAATCTAGCTGGTGGTTCTGAGTGGTGACTTCTTCATCAGTTGCCCCACTTCACAGGGAAAGATAATGCTGATGAGAAGAACAATCAGTCTTGAGTTCAAAGTTGTGACTTATTCAGTGTCTGTGCCCTTGCAAGCTTTCAGCAGGTTGTGTCCTCTAGAAGCTTCTAATCTCTAAGAAGTCCAAGTGAATAAAATACTATTTGGGGACTTGGAGCTCAGTGATTTGGAAAACCAGAAATCATCCTCAAAGAGAAGCTACCCATAGGCCTTACAGGCGAGTACAGGAATGGGAGGGCTTGGCAGGACTGGGAGGGTTGTCAATGCCTGCAGAGGTACAGCCATGATCTTCCGAACACCACTGAGTGGGAGACCCCACAAGTCAGCTAAAGGCCAGCCACGGAAGTGCCAGGAGAAATACCTGACATTACAGAGAGTTGGCCAGCTTCAAGGTAGAAAGAGCACTGTCTGGCATCCACAAAAGAGAATTTGCCAAATTACTTGTAGTGCTTTGGGATTTTTTTGTGAAAATGTCATTATATGTTATGGCAAGAGTAGATAAAATATTTATCATGCAAGAACTCATAAACAAATACCTGTATTAAAACTATCATAAATGTTTGATGTTAATTAAAATACAGTAGTTAAAAATAAATTCCACTCTCTAGGACCAGTGCTGTGCAAGGAAAATATAACATGAGCCATATAGGCAAGTTCTATATTTTCTAGTGGTCATGTTAAAAAAAGATAAAAAGAAACATTTTAACATGCTTCATTTAATCCAATCTACTCAAGATATTATCATTTCCTCTTATAATACATAGGAGAGTACTCATGAGGTGCATTACATTGTGTGTCAGGCTAAATCTTTGCAATTCATTGTGCAGTTTGCTCTTAGAGGACATCTCAGTTTAGACTGGCCACATTTCATAATCAAGGGCCCAGGGCTACCATACTGTTCAGGGCAGGGCTAGACATCCCCGGGGGGGGGGGTGTCATCCCAAGATACTCTGCAGAGAAAATCCTTTATTACCAAGTTCTGGATGGCCTGTAGGAGTCCCACCCATCTCTGTGACTTGCCATGCCCAGCACAGTAGAACAGCTGAAGTCCCTCTACCTAAGAATCCCCACCAGGGACCCATGCACCACCTCAGGATGAGGAAAGGCTGATGCTGTGGCTGGGGGTCACGTGTGGGAACATTTAATTTCTTAACAACAAAGCTGAGAAGCTGAGGTTTTATTTTCACTTTTTGCAGGATAGATATTTAGGTAAGTGTTATGGTTGATACATTGTGTCAACTTGGGGAGTCTAGAGGTTTGGCTAAGTGACTCAGCAGGAAGCCAGGGTGCTTACTTTGTATACATCCCGAGCCTGTGGCAGAGGAGGGCATGGAGATTATGTGAGAGCTACACGCCCCTTAGGTGGGGGTAGCCTGTTTACAAAGTAAGGCAGGGAAAAGAAGCTGCTTGCCTCCCTTCCTCCCTTTTGCTCTGGCTGCTTTGCTGTTCGGCTGCCATTCCCCTCTTTGCTCTTGTTGCTTTGCTACTTCTGCCTCGGAGCCAGCGAAGTATGGACTGAAACCTCCACAAACTGTAAGCTAAATAAACCTTTCCTTCCTTCATTTTGGGCATTGGGTATTTTGTCTCAGCAACGAGAGAAAAGTAACCAAGACAGTACGAGAAGGAGAGGAAAAAAAAGGGAGAGCATCATTCTCAGTTCTAAAACTCCAACCTTGGAAACTGAGAATGTGGGTAAAACACCAGCGCTCAGCGGTCAGTGAGCTGCACTGGACACATCCAGCACACACCCAGGAGCACCAACACGTGGCAGTGATCATTATGCAAACAGAAACATTCTCTACTGCAAATTTTTTAAATGCCCAATGTCTTAAACTATAGCAGCTTATACAGCTACACCCAATTTCTAGCTCTACACAAAGGCAAATTGAGTACTTGCAAGATGCTAGTGAGCCAAAGGTTTTTTGTTTTTGTAGTGTGAGTGAATTAGAACAAATTCCCTGATATGTCACAAATAAAAATTAACCCTCATGTCACAGTTCTTATCACCCTACTTCTCGGGGTCACTTTCATAAGAACATGGCTTTTGACGTTCTGGGAAGAAATAGGCAAACCTCTCTTGTTACTTTCCGCTACACACTGAAGAAGGCAGCTCCAAGGCTCGCACGGGAGCAGAATTCCAGCGTAACGGCAATCTTCTCCAGTCAGATTCCTGGAAGGTATGTTCCGCCTCAACCTGGGCACACGGGGCTCTCCCGTACCTATTCTGGGAGGCTGGCACTTTCTGCACAGACTAAGGACAGCCAGGATGACATCAGGTCCCCGGTCACACAAGTGCTTAGAGCAGTATGTGTGGGATGGAGCAGGGACAATATTCACAGGAGGCCAGCGGTGGAGTCTGTTGCCTCCTCTACTCTTGCTAATCTTTCCCTCCAGAGACGGGACCCTCTCTTTTCCTTCCTACAGCTCTTACCCACTTGGCTCCCAGGCATCTCTTCCCATCCTTCCTTTTGAGTTGTGTGTTCCCCCAGCTGCGGGCCAGACCCTGTGTATGCCTGGCCCTGGAGACCTGGGGCCCCGCAACTGCCTTTGGCTCCTCCAAGGAGCTCTGTTCCCTGGGCGTAGCCTTCCTTCTACCCTCTGTGTGCCAGGAGACTGGGGTTTTATCTGCCTGGGAAAAAGGATCTCATACAACCTTCCACAGGAACTTTTAAAAAGGCATCTGCACTTTGAAGTTACTCTTTTAGCAGTCACAGAGCTCAATCTCCTTGCTAGTAATAATTTGAGTTGGAAAGCATTTACCTTCCTAAGTGGCTGTTTCTTAATTCTGTATTCTCAATAATTTTTTTCTTTGAAAAGAGATTAGGGGTAGTCATTAACATTGTTTGCCAAATATTTTGGGCTCCCTTCCACCTTCCCTCACCCTGTGATATGGCGTGATGGTTGCTGGTCCCCTTCCTTCATGATTGGGTCAAGCCACCTCCCTGAATCTTCCGGTAACTTGAGAACATGGAATTGCTGAAACAAGACCCTCTAGATTCGATCCTTTCCTGCAGTGTCCTGGGCTGGAGCTGTGAGGACAGCCTGGATTAAAGAGCACAGACTCTGAGGGCAAGGGGCGGAGTCCCTGTGAGCCTACACGGCACAGAAGAGAATGAAGTCTGTAGTTTTAAGACATGGAGCTTTTGGTAGTGTTCATAACAGACTACACTGAGTAATAAAGAGTCTACAGATTCCTCAAGTTTAGGGGAAAATAAAAACAATTAATCATGACCCCCATCCTCTTCCTGATAGACATTTATGTTAAATACTAAGTTTGTATTTTAAGTAAACAAAGACTATTGGATTTAAATTTTGAAAAACTGCAATTTTTATGATTTTGTTAGCTTCTCATAGGTGATGTCCTTGTTATACAATCACACCATTAGCACTCCTAGAAAGGAATGAAAATTATTGTATTTCTACTGTGATTTTAGTTTATGGGCACTGATCAGTTTATCACAGGAATTAGCTGGGTGTGTCTAAAGCAGAAGGAACCCTGGGCAGAAGTGCCATACCACTGAAGATTTTCAGTTAAAAGCTATGCCTCGGCCTGGCCATAAAATGGTGATAAAATCAAATTTCAGCCCCCATGTGGATCTAATGAAAGGATGGATGACTCTAAAATCTCATGACCACCTTCTACACAATATACTCATGCATACTACTTCCTTTTGAGAGCTATGTGGGGCAGGCATTGTTTATTTCTTAAAATATCATTTTTTAAAAGAAATACTTAAGAACTTTTTTGGTGGGTGGGGAATCATATCCCTTCTGCCTTCACATTAATTTTCAAGCTCTGGAAAGTACTTCTGCATTATCTCAATGAACAGTGAGAGGAACAAAGTTGAGAATCAGAAAATATGCATTAGACGATCAGTATTGGGTACAGTATTTCCTCACAAAAGCACTTCTAAGGCCAAGGGTATAAAGGTAGCTTCTTGGTATCTGTGCAGGCATCCGAGGTCTAGATGCTATGGCTCATTGTTTACAGTAAGTCCCCAACCTACAAACATTCACGCTGCAAACTTTCACAGATACGAATGAACCTTGCACTTGAACATTTGTATATGCGAACAAATCACTAAAGCAGCTGCTGTGTGCTCACGGTACAGTGTGATAGTGTGCAGTAGTGAGTGCTCAGCCAGAGCCCCAGATGTCTGGACGCAAGAAGAAAAGCAGTGGTGATGTGGAAGAGCTGCGGGATCCACAGAGCAATAACCATGGAAACAAAAGTGAAAATAATTGAGAGATTGAGATCGAGGCAAAAAGATGGTGGATGTTGCTTATTCTTATGAACTGTTCAACCATTGGCATAATTCTAAAGAACAAGGGGGCCTGGGATATAGCTCAGTGGCGTAGCAGCTACCTGGCAAGTACAAGGTTCTGAGTTCAATTCCCAGGACCAAACAAAAAAAACAAACCTAAGGATTGTAAAAGTAAAAATAGCTTATTCATAGTATTTTTGTGTGTTTAATTTTTTAATGCTTTACATTGTATATTTGTGTCAAAGGTATATGATACTCATTTTGTCAGACTTATGAATGAATCCAACTTAGGAATGTTCTCTTGGAACAGAACTCATTTGTAAGTTGGAGACTTACTGTACTTCTGCAAACATGAGCACCATGCTCAGGTACCACTTGCAACCTGTCTGTACCCTAGCTGAAATCTGCCCATGGAAATATATATTTAAATCCCTGATATTGGGATCCTTAAAAGCAGTAGACAGGTTTTAGGTTGTAAACTAAATTAGACTCAGAAATGATAACATTAAAATGCTGAATGTGCTTGTTAGCTGGTGCTCAGAAAACTGGCTCCACATTGGAACCAGTAAGGCCAAAAATGTAGGGTGCTCACATGACTGTGCCATGCAGGGGCAGAGAGGCATGGCGAACCCAACTCTGCACCCAAGGAAAAACAGCAGTAATAAAGACTGCCTCACATAGAGTAACTTAGAAATTATTTTGGCATCTCCTTTATTTTCAGTGCTTCTACACTTGCCAAATATCTAAATACCTTTTCCTTCCGTGGCTCAGAAGGCCCTCAGTTTCCTTGACAATGCTGAGAAAACTTCCAAGGAAATTCAGGTACAATGGAAGATTTTAAAGATCAGTACACATACTCCTCAAAAAATACCCAATCCTTTGATGAGCTGTGCAACTGGCTTCTTGAGTCACAGAACATTTTCTGTGTCTAATACTTTACTGTTACTGGGATGTCCTTTGTTCCTTAAGGAAAATGTGCTTTAGAAAAAAATGAGATGCTTTTGTGTGTAAGCCATTACTAGGTGGTGCACATCTCTGCAATTTTAAATCTGAAAGTTATTGACAGTATAATGTATTACAATCACATCGCTGATCTCTGGACTACAGTCAAGAGCATTAATGTTACATTGTGTACACTACTTGATGTAACTTTGAGCTGTGACTTGATATACTGCTATATACAAACATATAGATTAACTTTCATCAATAGCTGTACTAACCTAGACTTCAAATCAAATGTCTTTCTACTTATACAGAGAACAATCAAAATTAAAATATACTCAGATTTACTGTTCTTTAACTCCAAAGGAGATGAAACATTGACACTTAGTTTTGTTAACATACCGATATGATCAAAGAAAGTACAGATGAATGAAGAACTATTAATAGAAGGGGAAACTACAAACAGGTCAAAAAAGAAAAAAGAAGAAAAACAACTGCAGAGTATTGGAAAAATATAAGGAACCTCAAAAGCCTATGGAGAAACATTTTTGAAAGTAAACATTGAACAGAGGCTATTTTTAAAAAATAGACACATTGAGCCAGGCCTGGTGGCACACTTCTGTAAATCCCAGCTGCTCCACAGGCTGAAGCAGGAGGATCACAAGTTTGAGGCTAGCTTAAACTGTATCAAAGTAAAATAAAAAGGTCTGGGGATGTACCTCTGTGGTAGAGGGTTTGCTAAGCATCGATAAGGCCCTGTTTTCAACACACAGTACCACCCCCAAAAAAGTTGCATTGAGTCCAGAGCCCAGTAACTATTTGCTGAATAGACAATGAGCAAGTGAGGATAAATAACTGCTGGAGATAGAGAGAGAGAGAGAGAGAGAGAGAGAAATGGACAGAGACAGAGACACAGAGAGAGAGAGAGAGGGAGTGTTGCTATATATTTTTGTTTCTGGGATAATCTCATGTCCCAGGAAAATGGATTTTCTAGAAATGTGATAAATAGTATGCTCTGTAATTCAGTTCTTAATGTGAAAAATATGTTTCTTAATGTGAAAAATAATAATTCGCTTGTTGAATTCGAGATGCTGGTTATTTTCAGACAGCAAAGCATACTAAATCATTTTTAGAATTGTAGGGGAAAGAGAGACTGTAAACAATCCTACCTGAAGCAGTTCCTGTGTTTCACTCAGTTGACATCAAAATCTGTGTACTGCTAACTTTAGAGCAGCCTGTATAAATAGAATATGTCAATATGTCAACTGTGATGAATTTTTCAGTACTTGAATTGTCCTTTAGTCAACTTGGGTTAGGTCAGGTCTCAGAGAGACATGTGTAAGCCTTCTTTGGCTCCTTCAGAATCTAAACTGTTTGTATATGCTGATTCTGCATGTAAGCCACAAAAAAGTAAAGATGCACTTTTGAGAGACAAAGTAGTTCTGAGCCATGTTACTCAATTCTTCCTACTTGGAGAACTTATCCTTAAGGTCAGTGCATTACATAGTCAGCTATCCTGTTGCTGAATGCAATACCTGACATCCACAACTTAACATAAGAAAGGTTTAATTTAGCTAATGTTTTAAGGGGATTCAGTCCATGGTCAGCTGGCTCCAGTGCAGAAACCTCATGGGAAAGGACCTGGCAGAGCAAAACTTCTTAGTTCATGGCTGCCAGGAAGCAGAGCACAATAACAGTTCCAGAAAGCAAAGGATCAGGGACCATATCTAGTATCCAAGGTCATGCCTCCATGACCTACCTCTACCAATCCCCTGGGTGGACCCAGAGCCAACTGAGTTGACATTCTACCCTAGCCATTCTGTCTAGTAAAGGATCAGAATATAATGAACTTGAGTTTATTTTATGGAGTACAAAAACGCAGGGATCGTAAGTATTATCAGGAACTCAATATAGGCCAAGAATCCATGGGGTTCCTCACGTTTTCCTAAGAACAGGTATAATTTGGAGTCTAAAAATACCTGCAACAAAGAGCAACAGATGAAGATAGAGCCTGTTTGAGCTTACAGATTAGTGACTTCAGGTCTTTTTGAGTATGAAAATTTTGGGTTAATGTCAAAATAGTTAAACATATAGTAAGTTCTGTGCTTTTAATTCCTGGTCTTTGAGACACTGTAATGACACAAATTTTCTAATTATTTAATAATGCCTATTAATTCATTATTAATTATTAATTGTAACTACATTTACCTTTGTCTGAAGATAGCATATTTATCCAAGAAGTATTAATTCATTCTACAGACAAAGTTTGTTTTCAAATGGTTTGTGGTGTTTTGCAATAACTTCACGGTCCCTACGGATCTGTGGCCCACTGGCTAACTACGATCTGTGAACAGACTGCAGATGTGATTATTTCTAAAATTCTGGAGCTAAGGTCATACCTGCTTGAAGACAGGAAGGTGAACAAGAATAATTAATCTGCTGGCTCAGAGTTCCCTCTCTGGTCACCTTCCACATTCATAACCAGGAAAAGTGACAAACTTTGCTATTACATGAAAGATTCCTCTAGCAGAAAAAGAATCCTTAGTTCTGGCCATTTTTCCTAACATTCCCTAAATTCTCTTGTGAAGAATGTATAAGTCCCCCTATATAAGTCTGTATATAAGTCTCTACTCTTTAAGGCCTCCTTTATTCAGACCCTTCCAAGAGGTTCATCCATGTGAGAATCCATGCAGCTTCTCATTCAGTTTCTCTTTCTGTACATTTACTAACATTTCCTTCCCTCCAAGAGCATCAAATTAAAAAAAAAGAGAAAACAGCACAGGTCCATAACATTAGCTCCAAACTGAGTATTGAAAGCACTGCTATGCCAAACAATCCAGATGTTCTTCATCCAGCCATCTGTTACAGGGTTCTTGATTTTAGTTATTTTTAGGAAAAAGAATATTCATCCCATGAAAATTCAACACCCAATATCTTGTTTACCATGTTGGTGGGAATTCAAGAGATGACATCTCAATGTGTTTTCTCCCACATATCATTTAGTACAATTTCCTCCTGATTTATACACATCCCAGGGGCACATTTGTGTACACTAACGTTCAACTTAGCTCTACAGATTTGAAATGGACTGCATCTGCTCACCAGGCCACATCGCTTTTCTTAGGACAGTTTTACAATGACAGTTGTCCTGCTGGGTCAAAGCTTAAGCAAGCACGGCTGTCAAGGAAACAGTGGCTATAGATTAGGAAGGATGCTGGACCACCTGCAGCGGATGCTCCTGGACAGGGCTGCAGGCACTGTGCTCACGGCCCTCACTGAGGAACACATTCAGAGAGGCACATTTTCTTATTGACTCACAGTAGGGAAGCACAGTAATTTGGACTGCAAGAACTGGTCTTGCTGAAAACACAAGAATGGGCCAAATGGCACAGGAACAAAACACTTGCAAAAGCCTAAATCTTTCTCCACCTCACAGTTGGAGCACAGAGATTCAGCAAAAGGATTAGAAGGCTGTTTCCTTGGCACATGCCCAAAAGAGAGAAAGGAAATGCAAACTTACTCCTCTAGTCTATTCGACAGAGGCCTAATTGAATTAGATATTTTCCCACCAAAGAGTACATTTAATATTGAGGTGATAGAATAAGCCTGGGTAGTTTCTTCATTCTGCTTTATACTTTAGCCTATTTGTGTATTATGTCCCCCGGGCATGGGCTTGGCCAGCAAGTGCTTCTCTACGTAGCAGGGAGTGTGGGGGCCAGAAGGGACTCTCATTCTTAAAGAGCGCAGAGAAGTTCTGTCACTAGGAAGGGGACAATGATGACCCCTGAATTCCAGATACTACACAACTAATACATGACTGGCTCTCCACAAAAAGCTTGGGGCTCTTCTCCCTTGTCATAACCCACACAGACCACCTGTAAGGTCTTGGGGCTCTCAGCAGGGAGAACAGAGTGTGCAACAAGGGAAAGGGCTTTGGCTCTGCACCGGGCAAGCAACAGCATGACTTCCCCTAATGGGGGAGGGTACACACTCGGGTCTCTGCAGGCTGGCACTGTGGTCTATGGCCTGGGGACTCACCTGGAGAGGAAGCCTTGGCAGCAGCAGTCTCCAGAAAAGCAAGACCCTAACATCTACATGGTGTCAGTATCCCACTCTGAGACAAGGAATGAGTGAGAATGGAAGGACTAGATCTTGCTTTCTGAGGAAGGAGCAGGCATGAATTAAACTGGGGTCCAGGGCCCCAGTGAAACTGTGCAGGATTCAGAGCCAGATTGAGAATGAAAAAAGGAAGCACTGAGGTAGAAGGGGTAAGGAACACAGAGAAAGGAGTTTAGCATAGGAAACCACCAAATGAATAAATTCCAAGCCTACCATCCAGTCAGACTAGGACTCTCATGGTCTTCTCCTGGGCTGGGCAAGGGTGGGGAAGTGTGTAAGCATACATCTTTGATATCTTCCTCTGAGCATAACCCAGAGGGCGAGGACTGAGTTTGTGATAAGGTGACATCTGCCTCAGATATTCTAAGTGTTGGCTCTGAGCAGCTTTAGTTCCAGAAATATCCAGATCCTGGGCAAGTGGGAACAGATGGCCACCCTACTCAGCCACACCTGGGTTCTGTGGTACAACTGCTCTTCATATGTGTCACCACATACCAGGACCGGTGGATGCATCATGCACTGGAAGGCTCTCCACGATAATGCCGAGAGCTTTCCTTTCATTCCTCTGATGAAAACGTCTCAAGTTTTAACTTGTGCAAAAAAAAATAGTTAAGATTTTGACAAAGCAAAATGATAGGAATTAAGAGTGGTTGTTATATTACATATTCTTATCTTTAAGGAAGTTGCTCAGATTACCAAATGTAAGAATGCAAGATTGAAGAGAATACATTCATTAAAGAGAATACAAAATAAAAAGAGAGACTACAAAATAAAAAAAAATTAGAAATGATACAGGCCTTCACTAAACAAGATGGTAGGAATTCACCAATGGTTGTTATAAACCTTGTATCATTTTTATTGTTTTTGTGTTGCTTTGTTTTTGTCCATGTTGTTATTTTGTTATTGTTTTTTTTTTTTTTTTTGTCTTTTTGAGACAGGGTCTTGCTATGCAGTTCAGGCTGGCCTTGTGCTCTCTTTGTAGCCCAGGCTGGTCTCGAACTTGCAATGATCCTCCTGCCTCAGCCTCCCGAGTGCTGGGATTACAGGTATTTTGTTATTTTTTTTACTCTCTTTAAAATAAAAAAAATTTTGACAAAGGCCTAACCTAATTACTTCAAGAGGGAAGATGGATTTGTGTGAGTGGGAGAGTAGGGCCTTATCTCTCCATGATTCTTCAAAGTGCTGCTTCTTAGTGAGGTACCTCCCAAGTCTACCTAGCCTGACTGCATGCCCATTCTTTAAGGCATATGTCACCTGAATCTCTAATTCAATTAAAGCCATAAGATGCTCTGGAGCATCATCGCCTCAGGGTTTGTATGGGCTGAGGGACGGCATGCTGACCTGAAAGCTGTCAGGCATAATTTCCTTTGGGAAAGAAATGTTTCACCATGCCCGGGAAATGAGTTCAGGGTTCTTAACTTATTTTGCTTATCACAGTTCATCAGTACTGTTTTTATGGCTATTTCATTGTAGCATAACCAGTTTTCCCATTTTATGCAATGCAGTCCTATTTTTAAAAAGTTAAAGACAAAGAAACTAAAGAAATCCACTTATATATACCCATTTATAAAAGGCTGTTTCCCAAAATATGAAGTATGATTAAATTAATTCTTAGCTATAATGGTCCATTTCACAGGTATACCAAGTGTCCTGACACTTTATATGCATTCAGGAATATTCTGAATGAAAGAGGGTGTGATGGTACACACACCACAGGTATCATATTTAGGAATCATTTTAGGAATGAGGGCTTTGCTGTTGGAACTACTCACTGTGTGAAGTGAAAGAAAGCAGATTTAGGGCTGGACAAATTTCCAATGATTTTCTTCCTAGTATCTTTTAGTGTTTTCACGGCTTACAGCATTCTGCTTCTGAAGACCGGACTGGCCTGGAGACCCCTTCAGCACTCCTTGCCCTTGCTCACCTTATGTGAATCTGTTGAAATGCATTCCATGCAGAGAGTTTTCAAATCTTACATCTGAGCTAACAATTAAAGGCAACAGTCAACAAAGACAGCATGACTGAACCGAAATGCCACACGGCCCTGACGATCCTAATGAATGTCAGAGCATGATGTAGTTTCTCCTTCCAAAGAATAAAAAATGTTTATAGAAATTCCCCTTTGAAAGGAAATGTCAGATATTCCCAAAGCTAGAAAGTCCCTTTCTGTAGTAGTATTGATGTTTATGGGACAGCTTATTAAAGTGTAAAAAAGACGGCATCTCTCAAGAGTCAGAAGTCTTTCTGGTAACTGAGGTAACCTCAAATTTAACACTTTTAAATGAGGTTTTAATATGTTTTAATCTTTCTGATTTTAGAGATGTATCACAGTGGGGTCATTCATATTGATAACTGGCCCCCAAAATCATTCTGACATCAGAAAGCTTCAACATCTGTTCTTCATGCCACTTAGATATATTAGCATAAGAACTGCCATGAACATACCTATGAGTGAATATGTATTGATATAATATCTGGAACTCAATTTTAATAAGCTAATGAGCAATAAATTATATAGGCATATCATAAAAATAAAGTTATAATCAAATTTCATGAGTTTATTGGGCCAATATGGCAAAATGGCCAATATGGCATGAAAGTATCACTAATGAATGTGGATATATTCAGTCCTTTGTTATCAGAGATTTTGTTAAAGTTGTAACCTACTATTCTCTATGAACATTTTCTACACAGAGAGGGCTTGGGAGTGGGAGAAAGAAGAGGGGTTTTAGGATAAAAGCCTTTAAAATCTTTGAGCAAAAATGAAACCAAAAATGCTGCCACACTTATGATCTATGAGATTGTAGAATCTAGTTCAGTATGGCTAAACCTAGCTGATCAACCAGTGTATCAATCAGCTACTGATAAATAAAGCTGCATGCCAACCATCAGTCTTAGTAGCGGTGTTACCTCCCCTAACCTTGTACTGCCCTAGTCATCTACCTGAATCTTTAACCCAACTTAATCTTGTTTATTCGTGAGGACAGGATGCTTGTAGGCCAGAGGTTTGCCTTCAGGTTGGATCTAAGATAGCTGCCACAGTGACTGCCAGACAACCTCAAACTTCACAGTTAGCCTACCTGCATGCTAAATGACACTCCTCCCAGCCCATGAAAGCTGACAACTGCCATGATGATGACTGAAAAGAACCATAAAAGGAACAAAAAGAGATGGTGTGTAAATCCCTGAAAAATCTATGCCGGTTCCCAGGAAAAACATGAACATTCCTCCCCTCTGCTGGCCTCTCTCTCCCCTTCGTTTCTTTTACCTTGTATCTACGAGCTAAACTCACCAAGTCAAGAAGTTAAGTTGTGAATTTATCTTCCACTTCTATTCTTAGACAAGAATAAAAGTCTCCTTTGCTGCTCAACTGGTGTTCAGTCTTGTTACTGGGGCCACAGTTCAAAGAGGGAAAAAGGACCCAGGTGGGGGTCTGAAATTGGTGAAAGCATAAAGCAATAAACAGTAGTTTAGCTCAGATTTGTAGGTGGGTTGGGAAATTGCTAACTTAGGTTTGGAGACTCTTTACTAGACCAACTTTGCTCCAAATTCCCCCAGCACACCCTGGAACTAGTAGAAGGGTCTGGAAATATTCTCCTCATGGTAATGGCTGAAATGCAGAATAAGGCTGAGCCACACAAGTACATGCAAGCCTCACCTGCATCACACCTGGTAACTTACCATTAGCCAAAGGACATCACACAGCCATACCGAACATCAGAAGGCAGGCAATCCATTTCACAGACCATGAGTGAGGTCAAAGCAATTTACATGACCATACTCAGCATCCATGGAGCCCAGAAGTGTGTTCATTTCATGGAGTTGAAGAGAAAAATGTGATGACCAAATGTGTATTTAACTCTGATTCTAGCAGTGAACAAGTACTGTTACAGTCATCTGCATTAGTTAGTTTGGCTGCATGATTAGACACCTCACAACTCTGCAGCATACCAAGATACCCTAGCATGCTGTAATTTACGGAGGAAACAGTGCTTCCCTGACCATGCTCCCCAGGGCAGCCGTAGGACATCTGTAATAGCTCTGCTCCCAGCTGCAGCTCTGCCTCTGATGAGCCCATGCTGGGAAGGATGTGTGGTATACTGCTGAGGTATGCTACATAAAGGCAGAAGGTAAGAGCAGGGGACCTTCCAGAAACTTGCCTTTAATGCTTTGTTCTGGAGCTAGGCGTGGTGGCACACACTTGGAATCCCAGCACTAAGGAGGCTGAAGCAGGAAGATCACCACAAGTTCGAGGCCAGCCAGAACCACATAGTGAGACTCTATCTTAAAAAAAAAAAAAAGTTTTGTCCTAGGTTGGTAGAGCCCAGTCAAGTCAGGAGGCCAAAACTGGCACTGGGTATGGATGGGCATGGAGGTGTATTACCTAGGGAGAGGTACTGCTGCAAGTCACATGGCAATGGGTGGAGATGGATGTATGATGCTCTTGCAGCATAAGTGAGTATTTAGGAACATGAGTGCATTCTCTCAAAAATAACACCACTTCTTGGTAGAAAAAAAGCTCACCAAGAAATAATCCTAGCTCTCCACTAGTTACCAACAGACCAAGCCTACTATTAGCAAAAACTATAGACACTCTCAATGATGTGCCCATTTCTTCTGTTTTGACGAGCAGACACATTAAGCATCTTTCCACATCTGAGGCCATAGCTCTGATGAACACTGTCATTCAATATACATTACACACACACACACACACACACACACACACACACACACACACCATTCATCCCTGCACACCGTACTTTTATACGTCTGTCATTTAGGACTGGAAAGTTGAATCAATGATCAGGTGTATGGCAGAGAAATAGCGTAATATAAGTAATATTTAAGAAGTAATGTTAAACTGATACCAGGAAAATTTTACATTTACTAAAACATGCAAGGAATTTGCCTTATGAGCAAAACAGATGATGTTTCCAGGGCAGAAACAGCTCTCATCACTGATGTGTATCCATGAGTGAGTGGATGACTGGATGACCTAAACGTATTGTGAGATCCTGCTATGCCCTGGCCATGCTTGTGCTGTAACTGCTATAGATGTACCAATAACCTGGCTTTAATTTTCTTATATATGCCTTAAAATTATAGTATTTATATGCTAAAAGGCTTTTAGGAATCATCAGTTTAGCTGTCTAAACTAGTTCTTCTGCCTCAGGTAACTACCTCCTGTTCAAAATCTTACCCATACTCTGATTCCAGTTTCTACAAAACTTCCTAAGAGCTCAAACCACTTGCACACTTGGCAATGGATTTCGATTTTGGACTTCCTTTTCAGAGAATACTAGTTACACTGTAGGTATACTCAGAGACTCAGAAGTGCTGGCCACCAGTACTTTTACTTTTCCTGCTGGCTGTCCCTGTCACAGAGCCAGAGGCCACTCAGGATCTTCAGCAGATGGAAGCCTAGGGACTAGTGAAATAGACAGACAGAGTTGTCTACCCATTAAAAAAAGGAACATCCATGTGAGAATGACTAAGATGACTGACAGAACGAACAACCCATGGATTAATCTACCTGGCTGGATGCTGGAATCAAATTTCTTGTACTTATTTTCTCCCCTCCAGTTACTAAAGTCCAGAGACCGATATAATCCTAGTTTGCAGCGAATTTAGGTTGCCTTCTATAATCTACAGCATCTTTGGGTAGTTTTAAGCTAGGTACTTAGGATACCCTGAAACATCGCAGGACCTCTGGTGTCAGAGACGAACCAGCTGGACTGGCAGGCGGCCGAAGTATGGTCGAAGAGAAGAGTACAGAGCGACCAGATCTCCTAGAGCTGCTTCAGATCTTACCAGATTCTTTAAAATCCCTTCAGACTTCCTCTGATCCCTGCAATGGCTGCTCTGAGGATAAGGTGGACATTACAGAGAGGTCCTGAGAAATGAGGCAATTTATACAATGACAAATTTTGAAAATCATGATTTATTGGGAAGAGGTTCTGTGGAAAACAGGAAGAGCACACCTGGCAATTCAGCCTTGGCCCCAAATGTCCTTGAGATGTATCCTGAGTGTCAGATGCAGTCTTACTACAAGTGAAGTAACTGTGTAAACATAAGGTTTCAAGGCGACCCTAACATTGACATGGACAATATTTATTTGGCTCACCGAAATATGAGTAATTGATATAGGCCATGCTTATCACTGCACAAAAGCTGTACTGCTAGCACCTGCTTTTATTTTGCTGTTGGAGATCAAGTAAAATCCCTCTAATGCTAGCCAGTTTTTCTGGGTTATCATAAGAGATATTTTATTATGTCTTGTGGGAACGTAAGGACTTTTGACATAGAAAACTATGGCTTGCCCTATAATATAACTTAAATCAGTTATTAGCAAGGTGTTTTAAACTGAAAATGTTAAATTCTCTTTTTGAAGATAACACTTGGCTTTTTCTGCATGTTATACAATTTAAAATGTTAGCAGTGGATAGCTTCAGTTGGAAGCCATTTGCTAGCTGAATTACCCTTGAAGAAACAGCCATTTCCGAGCGTGAGCCTGAAACGTGAGTGGTGAGCTCGTGAAATCCACGGTATGGAAGTGCTTAGAAGCTACCAGATGAGGGCAGCTGAGCTGCATCTACCCCAGGATGGGACAGTTTGAGCACCAGTAAGGATACTACTGAAATAACCAGAAAGGATTATTTAAATCCAGGAGTTTATAAGAAGGTGTAAAAAGCCACATAACTCTTTGACCAATTTTAGAGGCTGTAGGGATCAATTCACTAGTCTGAAAAGAAAATGTTATTTTTGAGATGAACTAGGGTAACCAAGAGTTGATTAAAAAGTTTAGTTTCTACACAAGTACACAAGAAATAAATGAAAGAAAAATGATATGAGAATACTGTCATTTTTTCACTTTTGATGAGTTAATTCATCCAGACAATGATTATCAGTGGCAGTCCACTTCCTCAAAGAAGAGACAAGCAGACACTAGGTCTGCCTAATAGAAATATATGAAGCCACTTGTAAAGTAGTCATGCCAAGAATATCAAACTCAGACCCAATTAAATTCTAACTACCAATTTACAGGAGATTACAAAGACAGAGGAAGCGTTAAATGAGTCTAAGAGATGTAATCAAGAACATTCAGTTTTCAGAAAACTCTATAGGAAAAACACCCAAGATTCTTCACCCTCAAAGTTGTAAGAAAAAGTAAAAGGCCTTATGGATGAAAGAAACCCGAAAAGACCTATTAACCATGACAATATACAAACTTCATGAGGCTCCTAAGATGACAAAAAGCTGTAAAACGTTGCAAGACCATCAGCAATTTGCAAACATTGACTTGATATTTGACATTAAGGAATCATGTTTAATTATTTTCATTAGAATAATGGTATTGAGATTATAGTCTGTATAACATTGCCCTCGCAGTTTGCTCTTACCGTAGCTACCAGTCTTCACAGCGAGATCAAAGTTCTGATTACTTACACTGAACTATGAGAGCCAAATGAATATTATTTTACTGTTCATTCAGCAATGTCCTGAAGATAGTGTACACATGGCCCTAGAGTCAAGTAAATATATATGTGTTTCTATGTTAGAGAAAAATATTACAAGGTGAAATGACCTACAGGCTAGCACACGATTCTTAATCAGCAGGTGAGGGGAGTAAGTGGCATACAGAAAACATAAGATTGGTCATAAGCTGGTAATCACTGGATCTGGGTGATGTGGACAGAGATTAAACTATTTTCTCCAGTTTAAGTACATCTCAAAATTTCTATATTAAAAGTTTATAAAGAAAAAATAAAGTGAAAACTTATTGGAATAACAAGAAGAAGCAACAAACAGGAACCCAGAACTTAGTTTGGTGACAAAATGCCAATTAGTGGTAGCTAGGATGCTAGAGTAAATTCCCTAGAGAAAAACACTAGGCTTTAATCTTAGATTTTGAATGGAAATAAGTGGTCTTATGGCTTAAAACTCAAATTACAATCACTTGGAAACCACTAGGCTCGAGCGTTCATGATCTGGTACATAAGCACAACCATGTACAAGATTAATTCCCTCTTGAAGTGATTGTTACTGTGCTCATGAACTTGGGGCCAGGTCAGTGGGTCTGTGGGAATAGCATTGAACCAGACACTCACAGGACATGTGACAGCAGCTGCTTCTCGGGTCACAATGGGATCTCAGTGATTCTCACCATGACACAGGATATGCCTGGTTGATGCAGCATTACATTCCATAAGCCATTAACACAGAACTATTGTTTCCATATTCTTATAAACCTCGGTCCAGATCCTACACCTCTGGAGCAATATGTGCAATATCTTCAGGTTACTGCTAAACGAGTAGCAAAAAAAATCACTTGGCTATTAAAACTAAATACACATAATCATACCTGTGATCCAGCTGTAAGGACCTACAGCTAGGGGGATGAAAACAAGCTGGGAGAGAGGCAAAACATTTCTTTCCCTAAGGAAATTCACAGCTTAAGTGTGTTCACTCGAAGAATGACAAGGACTGACCTATCTTAGTGCTTTAAAAAGACACGTTTTATCTTTGCCACACATTTTCAGAGTAGACGTCAGGGTTCATCATTAAACAACTTGTAACAGTGACAACTGGTCAGTTGGAACCTTCTTAAACAGAGGCTGCTGTTTCTCATTTCAAAAAGAAGAGAGGCATAAGGTAGAAATCCAAGCAAATCTGATTAACTTAGGGATGGTTGGGTGAGAGGGAAGAGGATGATAAAACCAACAAAACTCATTTCTCATCATAACATTCTTATTAGAATATTTCCATCAAAACAAGCTGAATGCTACAAAGAAAATGATGCTAATGTTTTAGAAATAGTTTTGTCTAATAATTTTAAGGTTTAAGTCAAGATCCATATCTACTAAAATTGCTAATATCTCTTTTTTGTAGCATTTACTTTTAAATATCACCAGATTTTCAAACATTTTTAGATGTTTTCCAACGTGGAAGGTAATTTAAAACTCACTGTCTTGCAATTTGTTCCAATTGGGAACATGATAAAAGCCACATTAGTTCCTAGAATAAGAAAAAGTAGGACCATGAAATTGTTACAACTTCAAAAATTTCATAGGCTCAAAAGATAATTGCCACTCTTTAAGAAAAGGAAGAAGGGCGCAGGCTGTGGGCAGGAACGGGAGAAGCTTGGCCAATGTAATGCAGTGTTCGGGCTGAGGCTAGAAGTCGGTGGAGCTTTCCAGGTTCTGTGGCTTTCGGAAGATTCTTACAGCAGTTACTATGTCAAGCAATACAGATGTTCCTCTTTCTTCATACAATGAAGATCAGGGATCTAAAGTTATCAGAAAAGCTAAAGAGGTACTATTTGTCCCTAAAGAAAGGACAAGCTTTACAGCAATTGTAGCAGATGGACTATACAAATTGAAGATCAAAGAAATACTAAAATGTCCAGTCACCTGATCTGCATGCATTATAGCAGCCCAAGACCTTGTTGTGGGAGTAATAACCCTTGGTATGGGCTATTCCATGAACTGGGAATTCTGGGGGAAACCTAAATTTAGAAGTAGAGATGCTGCCTTGGTCTTTTTGGAAGTGCTTGTTTAGTTAGAATCTCACGTTGAGGTTATATATTTGTGTCAAAAATAAATCATCTGAGTTGGCTCAGACTATATTAAAGTATTTTGAAGAATGGTTTTTTTTCCTTGCAGACTTGATGACTAAGTTAGTAGCGACTAGTTCACTAACTGGGTCATTCAAGGAGTCAACATGAAAGAAACATGTCACCTAAATGCACTTGATAGTGTTAGAATTTCTACCTTTCTTTTTTTTTTTTTTTTTTTGGTTTTTCTCCGGTACCGGGAACCGAATTCACGACCTTGCACTTGCCAGGCAGGCACTTTTGCCGCTGAGCTAAATCCCCAGCCCCCAGAATTTCTACCTTTCTTAAATCCTCGTGAAAAAATTAGTTCTAAAGAAGATACCAAGTCAACCTTCATGTACTCTCAGTCTGCTACCAAATATCACATGCTTTGCATGTTATGTAGGAATCCTGTTGACCCCAGTTTCTTCCGCTTTTATCTGTCTGCCTGTGGACTGGTGTGAGAACTTCAGTTTTTAGAGTTGGTTGGCTCTTGAACAACTCTTTCAAAACATGCATGAGATATAACTTATGAACTGTCTTACAACTGGATGTGTGTATGTGTGTGTGTGTGTGTGTGTGTGTTTTCAAACCTAGGAAACAGAGCTTCACAGAAGTGGTATTTATTTCAGAATGACACTTGTAAACATGAGAATAGCTTAATTATGGATTCCAGTTTAGCTCTTTTATAATTATACAATTATGGTATATTTTTCCTGCCTTTATATGACCATAACTTTTAAATGTCATCTTGAAACAGAAATACTTATTTTAAATGCTAATACACAGATAAATGAACACTTTTTAAATACGTTTATTTAAACATATGCAATATGTTTATTTTCTCTATAAGAATTGTAAATGTTAAACATTTTACCCCCAATGGAAGTGATTAATGGTTTATGAACAAGCTGGTTTGGTTAGGCATTACCACAAACTTTGATATACTAGAGATTGCTTGTAAACACTTGTAAAATTCTCTTGTCTAACCTGAACTTACATTTCATGGTGATAATATGGTATACATGCTGTGTCATTAAAGTAAGTGAACACATCAAAAAAAGGGAAGAAAAGAAATCTTAACCATTAAAGATTTGAACATAAGAGAGAGATTCATAAGTAATTTATACTGATTTATTTACTGGCTGTGCACATTAGAAAATCTTTTTTTTTTTTTTTTTTTGGTTTTTCTCCAGTACCAGGAACCGAACTCACGACCTTGCGCTTGCCAGGCAGGCGCTTTGCCGCTGAGCTAAATCCTCAGCCCCTAGAAAATCTTTTAAAACTGTGTTTATTTGTCTTCTCCTAAAAAAAGGGAGAGGAATGCACAGTATCGTCCACTTAGGCCCACCTCCTCTGTCTGGAGTTTTCAATGGCAAGCACAAATGCAAATCTGTTTTCTAAGCTACAGAGAGTCCGACTGCTCACACTCTGGTGAAGCTGGATGTCTTGGGCACCCACCTATAAGGGCTTTGCCACTTGCAACACATCAGACACTGTCACATGTGACCTGATGCCTGGGCTGGATGTTAAAACAACCCGTGAGGCATGGCTTTATGGGAAGTTCTCAAACCAGCTCCACCATCACAACGGCCACCCTCACAGGATCTTCAGGTACCTTGGCTATGTAGACTTATGAGGATTAACACCATAATCCACCAGATTCACAAGCAAGGTTGCACTGAACAATGTGCAGAACTTCCTCATTAAATATACACCTCAATGGCTAGAAGAACTCTCTACATGAGACTGTGCAAGACTCTACAAATATTTAAAAGTTTTTTTTTCTTAAATCCTCACAATTCTTCAGTACGTATTTTCAAAGTTCAATAATGATGTTACAAGATGACAATGTGTGACAATTTTATGTGGAATGAAACCAATTTGTGTTCTGAAAACTATACTTCATACTAAAAAACTATACTTCATACAAAACTGTACTTCATACAAAACTATACTTCATACAAAACTAAATCATACTTCAAAGGCCAGAGTAAAAGTATCATGGAAAAGCCCCACCTCACACCTAAAACCAAGTTTTCATCCACACATCTTTAGGTGCTAAGAGAAACAGGCATGGAACCTTTCTGATCTCTTACAAAGAACTAAGCACAAATCCATCTAGGACAGTGATGGTGAACCTTTCAGAGACTGAGTGCCCAAACGGCAACCCAAAACCCACCTATTTATCCCAAAGTGCCAACACTGCTATTAAATCTGAATGCTGAGGTTTTAGTTTAGAAAAAAAGAAAAAAAAAAAAAAACAACAACTATTATCCAGTGCTTGGCTGCTGGGGGAACTTGGCTTGCGTGCTGACAGACAGGGCTCTGCGTACCCACTGTGGCATGCATGGATGTGTGGCTCACTACCACTGTTCTAGGAGATTCCTTTCTGCAGGAGAAAGAACACTCCCATTTGATGAGAAAATTGCATTTTTAAAAACCATTCTTCTAACCTAAAAGCAGATGTAATAAAGGGAAGGAACATTATTTACACTCTGCACCACTCTCCCATTAAGGTGTAGCTAAGATCTACCAGACAGGAATGAAACAGTAATGTACTGAACCTAAAGTATGAACATTGTACATCATCAGAACTTTCTGAGTTCTTCAAAAGAAAAATGTAGAGACAGCGAGGGGTCAGCAACATTTCTAGTGGGTGCCTTACTATTACTGTGCCCCCATTCATGGACCAAATAATCTCAGTTCATTACATACACCTTCAGATTTTAAATTCCCAATGTCATGGTCAGCTATTATACAAAAGGTAAAAGTCCACAGTGGGTGCATGCCAAAATACCAGACTGTGCTTTATGTGTTCTCAGAAATCTTGCAATTAAAAAAATGCAACACTCTTTAATTCAAAAGGAACTTAGTTACTACTTAGTTACTACACAGACTTCACTGGCTCTCACTTACTGGAATGTATCTGAACTGTTACATGATTAAGTGTCTATATGATAATGTAATGAGAATAAGTGACCCTCACCCAGCCCACATAATTCTTAAATATCACAATCTACAAAAAATATGGAACACTTCACGAATTTGCAGGTCATCCCTATTTAGAAATTGTGCTAATCTTCTCTGAATAGTTCCAATTTTGTATAAGTGCTGTCACAGTCAGTGCTAGTATTCCTTTTATAATAATCCTTTCATGACTCTGCATTCCCTTGATCTTTTCAGCTAAAATACTGTCATATATTTTTTGTATGCTGTTCTCCAATAATTCAGCAGTTACTTTGAATATGTGTATTATATCCTCAACTGCATATCTTCCAAAGGCCAAAGAATAAGCTTTTCATTTTCTCCCATACATAGGTTCCTAAAAGGCCTTTGTTAGAGAAAGGAAAAAAAGGAGGAAAGAAAAAAAGGAGGAAAGAAGGAAGGAAGGAAGGAAGGGAAGGAGGAAGGGAAGGAAGGATGGAAAGAAAGTAGGAAGGAAGGAAGAAAAGAAAGAGAGGTGGAGAGGGAAGAAAGCAAATGTGAGCCTAAAGCTGAAATGCCGCATTATTGGTTGAGCTTTGATTTGAATAAATAGTATTTCTGAGACTAAATTTAGAAACAAATCTTTAGAGTGAACTGAGTATCAGGAAAGATTCACAGTTTGTACAATCAAAATGAATCATTAACTACTATGAGGTCAACAGTAAATAAACAACAATAATTCAAGTAACTGGGTCAAACTATTAAAATATAAACTGAAGTGGTCAATTCACCTCAACTAGAAATGATTTAGTCAGATGTTATGTTTATATATATATATAATTTTAAGGGGCAAAATTAAGTACATAATAATAAATTCATCCATTTTAACAATATTTTTTACTAGCAAGGAATAAAATTACCTCTGAATAACTTGACGAGAGATATTTCCCATTGCATTTAGCAATGCGCCTCAGAATTTTTAATGCTTTGTCTCCTTCCTTCCGAGTAATGAGCCAGCGGGGAGATTCAGGAACCACCCTAGTAAAGAAGGAGGCTTTTTTAAGTTACGTCAGGAATTTCAAAACCTAAAGGTTTATGACTTGAATTTTTCTATCGAAATGGATCTTTCATTTATATGCAGGATGTAATCATTCTACAAGTTGACCATAAACTCTCTGAAACACAGATTATCTTTGCAAATTTGCAATGAATAAAAAAATGTGAATTTGATAATTCTGTCACTGTTTTTAAAAAATATTATATTGCTTTTCCAAGCCATCCTATCCTGCAGTATAGTATCTCTAATACATATATGAAAAGAACTGGAGTTTAGTGATATTAGAAAAATGTTAATAACTTGATTTATATAGATTGATTTGTCTACAGATTAAAATCAAATGAGAGAAATGATTAAAACATGTCTGCATTAATAAGAATCAAATGCATACACCTGTACCTTCTTGATAATTTAATTTCTAATGCTCCTAGCATTTTCTTATTCCTCAGAGAATTCTTGCATAATGTTAATTTGCTTAATAAAGCATAGAGAGAAGCAAATTCATTACATTCAATTTGCTTTGTGCAATACTGGCAGATATAATTTTGCTGCCTCATAGTTTGCATTAAGATACTGCAAAATAATAAAATACAATGCAATTCTCTAGAATTTTGTGTTTTGGTATTTTTTATTTTTAGTAACAACTATTAATTTGATAATAAATATCTCTATAAATTCTCAAGTACTCTGAAAATCCTCAAAGCCGATATTCCTTCTGGAAATGTTAGAAAATTTCCTTCATTCCTTTCATCTTCATGTTGCCTTAGATTCTACATTTCTGTGGAATAAGTATAAATATGATAGTGACCAAAACCACATTACCAGTAATAAAGGAGGAAGAGAAAGTTGGGCAGCGTTATGGCTAGCTGGATCCCTTGCCAATTAGGAATGAAGTAGGCAATTCCAGGGAGAATTATGATTCCAAGGGTGAAGAACACTTGAATCACTATTCCCACAATCCTCCTTTGCTTTGAACCTACTATTTCTGTCACTGAAGGAAAACAAACACAGAAGTTAGGGGAGCTCAAGATCAACTCCAAAATAAATAGAGAGACATTACACCTGTTACATTCATTAGCATTGCCGGAACACTCTAGAACTCAAAGATACCAAGGCTTCCATATTTGCTGAAATGATGGAGATGCACTTTCTAGTTTCCTTAAATGTTTCTGTCTCACTCTCCTTCTCTGCCATGTTCCTCTTAGGCACCAAGCTTGGTACCTTTCTGGGTACGGTTGGTGAATAAAAAGAATATGCATTGGTTTTAGGGAGGCCTCAGTGATGATCATTTTTGGAAGGTTATTGCAATTATAAAAACAATATAGTAAACTGCTAAATTTTTATCACTGTATCTTTAAAGACTGGCACAGTATAGTTTCTTACAGTGGTTCACTATGAACATTAGACTTTACAAATGCTTTCCGTTATAACAAGGTCATTTCTATTAAGGACAATTTTCTCCATGGTGTTGGACTTCTCATTTATGCAACATTTCATTAAAATCACATGGGACATTTTATTGCTAGAATCCTTCCTCCTCTGTCCCTTTCCACTCATTGATTTATTCTGCTCTGGTAACCCTAGAATAAGCTATCTGAATGTTGTCCTAAGATCACAACCTGGAACATTCATACATATTTGGGTCACCTTAAAAATGTCTCACATTTCAAAACTGTTCCTTCTACTCCAGTCAGTGACAATCTCTCCTAGCATTATCACTCCTTTTCCCACCCATAAAGGTCTTGAAAATATTTTTAAAGTGGACATTGCTTGGGTACAGCAGTAATCAGAGAGCGGCGCCCCAAAGTCTAGAGCAATATTCTAAGATGAGCCTTATTACCACGGTCAGGAGTCTACCCTGCATTCGAATATAGTAAGTGGGTGGTCTTACACTAGAAACTGAACCAAGGGGAGCAGCTGTACTTTTCCAATAATATGAGCAAAAAGTAGAGGGAAGGCTTTCTTTCATACCCAGAAGAAGGTCAAACTTCCAGTTATGGGAGATAACAAAGGCTCATACACTTTTCACTTTTAGAACATATCTCTCACATGGCAAATAGTTCACATATGTGAGAATTAAAAGTAGTATTTAAGGACAGAAAATATTTTTTAAATGTTTCAAAGAGATGTTGAAATTTTTATAGACATTAGTTCGCAGTAAAGCAAAGCTGGAAAATGTGATAACCACGACATGAAGGGTCAGAAGTGGTTTATCTCAGTATTTTATATTTCATACTTGCTTCTAAAATTAAAACAGCATTTCAGTTTTCCAGAGAGGTCAGAAGCCTTCCCTCAAGCCCTTCTACTTACACAGACAATTATGGTCACAATGAAGCCTCCTGTAATTATTGTTAAAGGAAGGCCCACTTGGCAGCACTTCTTGGTCACCTGACCCCAGTTCCCAAACAGAGAAGAGGATACAATGAAGTCTTACCAATCACGTAGCAAGTGATCCATGTCCCCTTTCCAAACACACCTTGTAGGAAGCGGAAGATCACAAACACAGGGAAATTTGGTGCAAATGCCACCACAACACCAGTAACACCCACACCGAAACAGGATATTAGGTAAACGACTATTCTGCCATACCTTTTTGAGAAAAAGAGAGGAAAAAGGATCACCTTAAAATTTTTGCTCAATATAATGGGGGAAAACCTATCACTTGAGGGTTGCCAAGAGATATTGTAGGTATAGAAAATCTGTTCTCTCTAACTTCATTACTACAAAAGGAAAGGACTGTGGAAAAGTTTAAGAGTCATTTTATGGCAAAATCAGAGCAAATAAAACTAAATGCCACTAAAACGATATTACAAATCACAAAGATGATCTTTGTAACTGCAGTTCCCCAAGATGATCCATTCTCTAACACAACTATTTCACATGATGTGGCACAGAGGTGACATCTTCTAATATTTTTATGGGCAGAGTTACAGGAAGATTAAGGTAGAAGGAAGTAGCAGTGGTGGTATTACAGCCAATCACTTGCTCCAATCAGTTACCAGCTATACAGTCACATTATGTTTGCTTATTTTTTATTTTCACTTTTCCACAGTGAGGTAGTACAGAGGATCAAGTGAGATGTTAATGACAAAACTCTTTATAAACTGTGATGTTCACAACCAATGTGAATCATTCTTAATATTTCTAATTGTATTTCACCTTTTCTGCAACTATTATTAAAAAGCTTAGAAAAAAGCAGTGGGGGTATTGTGCACAAAACTAAAGGTATAGGTAGAGTGAACTGGTTCAGTATAGTTGTGTCAAATTATTGCCTAGTGAAAGTTGGTTGTCAATGAATTTTAAGACATTAAATTCTGATATTTTTCCATGAAATTTCCACAGCAACTTTAAACACGTTGCATCTTGCTTGAGTCAGCAGAATGGAGACAGAAGTAACCTTAGTTTATCAAGGTTTAAGTGAGTGGTTTTTGGAGTTTTAGGTTCACGGAAAAATTTGAACAGGAAATGCAGAGAATTCCCATGTGCTCTCTGCCTCCAAACACACAGGATCCCTTATTACCAGCAGCTCCTACAAAATGATACATTTGCTAGCAGTTACTGAGCCTGCATTGACATATCATCATCTAGAGTGCACAGAGTACATGAATGTTCACTCTTGGTGTGGCACATTGTGTGGGTTCAGACAAACACATATAATGGCATGTATCTGCCATGACAGTATTGTACAGTTTCACTGTCCTAAAGTAATTCTGCATTTTGCTTCTCCATCATTAATAGTTACGCCTCACCTCCGGAAATCACTGAATTTTTACTGTCTCCATGGTTTTGCCCTTTGCAGGATGTCATATAGGTGGAATCACTTAGTATTTAGCCTTTTCAGATTAGCTTTTTTTCACTTAGTAATATGCATGGGGAGGGCTAGAACAACCTGGAGAGGGAAGAGAAAATGACAGAAGAAAAAACTGGAAGGATAACCCATCTTGAAGTACTGGTTTGGTCAAACTCAGATTTTCAAACTCAGATTTTCAATATGGACTTTGGGGCATTTTATTGTTGAATTAGCTAATGAAGTATGGTTTGTGGGTCTCTGAAACGGACCCTGACCATTACCTGGTGAATAGCAGGACCACAAGGACCCACCAAGGCCTGAACTGGAGTGACCTGAGCATTGTCTGTCCAGATATGGCCAAAGGTCAAAGATTCCTATTCTGCCCTCCTTCTCAAGGATACAGAAAATTATTAAATCACTGCAAACATTTTTGTAGTTAGAATTACGATAAAGTAATAGAGTTAAACATGCATATGATGACCAATAACAATGCCAGAAAGAAGAATATTCAAATAGAAAGCACAATGGTCTTGCTATACACTCCCAGTGCCGTCTGCCATTAGCCAGCAAGTTCCGTTTATGAACATAAAATAATACCTAATAGTCTTTTAGGAGATTTTGGAAAATTGCCTTTTCATAGAGTTTTAAATCTGTAGAAGAATATGTACAATGATTCTTTTCTAAAAAGGAAAATAAATTTGGAGTGGGATGATTTTGGTAGTATATTAATCAAACCACAACCACAGAATTACTGTATCCAGTACAATATCCAGGCATCCCAACTGTAATATCACTGTATGTTAATCTGTTTTCCCTTGAACACTCTCAGACCCACCAAGAACCACTTTACCCTTCAACTAGTTCAAGGAGCAAGGAGATGAAGTTTGAGAAGGGAAGACTTTGTCAAACCAAACAAGTATCAACAGCATGAGTGGTAGAATAAAATAACTGTTTCCAAATTTAGCAAACCTATTTTTGTTTTTTTTTTGGTTTTTTTTGTTTTGGTTTTTTCTCTCCGGTACCGGGAACCGAACTCACGACCTTGCACTTGCCAGGCAGGTGCTTTGCCGCTGAGCTAAATCCCCAGCCCTAAACCTATTTTTGAATAGTTAACACAAAGTATGCTCCTTTCCACATGTGTGCATGTTATAGTGATATAAAATGGTTGTCACAGCTATACCTACCTGTCTGCTGCGTACCCCAATGTGAATGCCCCAGCCAGGAAGCCTAGGTTCAGGATGGCTTGGGTGAGGTCCAGCATCCATGCATTGACACAGACAAGATCAAACTGGGAAAACAAAGAAAAAACACCTGAAGACCCGAAGGTGCCTGCTTTGAAGTACTTTAGCTCTTGTGTAGATTACTGATCTTTAAATATTTGCTCACATACTCCTTAAATTTTGAAAATTAATCACATGCATATTTTACACAGATATAGAAATATTTTTTCAGTTTAAATACTTGTAAAAAATGTAATTTCTAGCATACTGTACATACTGGTTTTTAAATAATGTTGTCATATCATTTTTAAAATGTATCCAGGAGAGTATAAATACAGTAGCAATTGGACACTTACACATTCATCCCATAAAAATGAGTTCTCTAACAGCGTAACATTTGACATCAATCTTTTTGTGCTTTGAGTGCTTATTTTTATTCCCATATACTTTTATCCTAATTTAATACACTTTATGTAGAAAATGTTTTATTGTTTATCATATGTCTGTGTGCAATGTTATATATTAATTGACATTTAATTTTTTAAAATTTTCAGTGCCACTATCTTTAAATATTAGATTTTTTTTCTGAGTTATTACTTTTAGTCCATAATTGAAAAAAACATGAGTGTCATGCATTCTAAGAAATAACTGTTATACAAGAGTAAAGTTCTACTGGAAATATACCTGCCAATTTCTAGAAGATTAAGAAAAAGACGGGGAGAACTTTCACAGTTAGGTCATGAAATCTGTGGATGAATAAAATTCATTCATAGAATGAGCCATGGCTCCACATCTATTCTATTCCTGTTTTTCATTTCCATAAATTTATCATCCAAGAAAGCTTGTGTGTAAACATAAATGAATGGGAATGGAGTTCTGTTTTAGTAGTGTTACATGATTTTTTGACATCTACTTCAACTAATATGTCAAGATTCACATTCTGATCTAACACCCAAATTACTTTTACTTTTCTAATGGCCAGTGGTCATTTAAGTCTTGGCACAATTTTGCTAGGAGAAAGAAATGGAAATCACCAGACTTATAAAAAGTTATTTAATCTAGTCATTAGTCACTTTCTTTTCTTTGTCTTCTTTTCATTTTATTAAAATTTTTATTTTAATGTAATATAAGCAGATATTAATAAAGAAAATACAAAAGCACTCTTCTATGAAAAATAAAACAAAATTTCATTACAAAATCATTAGCAAATAACTGTGGTTACTTTACTGAGTCACTTTCTTTTTAAACTACTTTCTTATAACCAAACCCAGTATTTCAGACTGTCCCATGGTTTGGTGACCCACAGATTGTTAAACTTACAGTCAAAGCATCATTACAGGGTGGAAGAGGGTGGTGATTCCTGTTCTCATCTGTTCTCAGGAAAATTCATTTGAGGGAAAGAGGAAATAAGTGAGCTGAGGATCTGAAAACAGATTCCTTGGAAATATTCAGGCCCTCCAGCCTGTGACTGTCTCTGTAAATCCCCCAAGGGTGTGTGCCAGCTTGACAACCTCTGCCCTGGATAGCAGTGTGAAGAGAAAAAATGCTGTTGGAATAAAAATTCATGCTGTTGGAATAAAAATTGTGAATTGTCTCACAGTTGTATGAGGTGTGATCATAAAATACGGTAAATGTTTAAAATTTAAAAATTATTACAGTAAAAGACTCTTGTCATTAACCCCCCTCACAGTACTTCCCCTTGTTTCAAGCACATTTATCCTATTATGCTTGTCACTTTCTAAAGCATTTCAGAAGGTGCTCTTTCCTGAGTGTCTTTATGAGATGTGAACAAAAATATAGTAAATTCTGCTGCCATGTGTCATCCAATGGAAAGGCAAGCTCATAAAATCATTATAGTGAGTCTTCAGCTATCTTATTTACTGGATCTGGCACCATGAAACTTCTCGCTCTTCCCCAAAGTCAAAATGATCATGCAACGTAAAGGTTTTGAATTAATACAGGACAATGAGGCAGCTGTGACAGTGCAACTAAAGACACTGGCAAAAGAGGACTTCCAGAACTGCTTCACAAAGTGTCATGAATAGTGGGATAGTGTGTTTGAAGTGAGAGGGAATATTTTGAGGATGATTACTGGCAAAGTGTTTTTCTTACAATAAGTTTTTAAAAACTTAAAACAGTCACCATATTGTTTGTTCATACTGCATATATTCCATATAAAAACAAGTATTTGTCCAGAATACCCAACTTCGGGCCTTGGCTCTATATCTGATGACAATTGCTTAACACATGCTGAAACATACTGTGACACAAAGCTGGGGCAACAGTAGCTGGTCCACTTCACAGTGAGTGAAAAGTCCATTGAGATGAAAGAAGCAGTGAGATTGACATACATGCGTAATACTAGTAATCTAATTCTGGCAACTTACAGGGATTTTTATTATCAATTTTTTTCTTCAGAGCATGGCTTTATTTTAAACCTATAAGTAATTTTTCATCTGGAATAATCCCTTGTTGGAATGAAATATGTAAAGAATGAACCTAGAACAAATGTACATAAAATCTCAGGATGCAAGCAGATTATCTGATCACCAGAGAAAAGGGAACATTTTGCTTCATCATCAGTACAAAAGCCCATCCAATAGAATTTGCTCTATCCAGCTGTACTTCAATTTGTTGGGTTAACAGTGTAGCACAGGTTTCAAACCATGCTTTTCACAGATGAGACAGCAGGGTCTCACAGCCCTGCAAGAGTGATCCTTTCAATGATTTTGGCTGGTTGCTTTTGAGTTGTATGAATTAAGACTAGATAGTCTTTAAACTCACAGTATGTTCTTCAACATAAAACTGGTGCTCTTTTTCACTCTCTCATAAGAGAAATAAGGATTTTCATAGTGCATATTTAAATAAAAGTAAATGTCAAAATGTTAAAAGTTCTGTGATAACATTTTTAAAGTATCTTGAGAATGGGAAAAAAAGAGTTAACATATATTATGTACAGGCACAAATTTTCCATGATGAATGTGATCATCACGTATGGCAATCATGTGCTGTTAAAAAACTAAATAAATTTTTAAAAAGAAAAAAAAAAATAATGTACTCTGAGAGCCACCTGTCCTAGATACTGCCTGACCCTCCCTCTGTGCTTTATGCATCTCAGGAGGTGGAAGTGTAGACACTACATTTCCCAGACTGCTTTGCAAACAGGGACCCGCTTAGGTTTAGGGAGCGATGGGGCATCAGAAGGCAGGAGGGAGGTGGAGGGGATTCTGCCTCTGTCCCTGATAGCAGCTCTGGCCCTAATCTTGGCAGTAATAACAGTGGCTGGCGGCTGCAGAAGTCAGTCAGGGCCTATAACCACTGCCCTGCCAAGGGATAGGCCCCAAGAAATGGCAAGCTTTAAGAGTGGCTATCCAAGCTCAATGTGGTGATGCATGCCTGTAATCCTAGCACTCTGGGAGGCTGAGCCAGGAGGATCTCAAGTTCAAGTCGGCCTGTACAACTTAGCAACTTAGTGTGACCCTGTCTCAGAATAAAAAATAAAAGAGGGCTCGGGGATGTAGTTCAGTGAAAATGCCCTAGATTCAATCCTCAGTGTGGCAAATTTAAAAAAAAAAAAAAAAAAAGGAGAAGGAAAAGGAAAAGAAAATGCAAGTGACCATCCACCAGCACATGGGCTGACCAGCAAGATTCTCAGGATTCTGAGAAGCCTCTTTTTCCTGGTTTTTTCCTCTCCTTTTCTAGCCCTTCCAAAACAACTCAAATACACATCCTTTTATCAAATCTTTTTCTGTTTAAAATACTTAGCCTGCTTTCTGTTTTTATGACTAGGGTGCTGATGGCTTTCAAAAGTATAAAATAAATGAACTTAAAGTATCTATCTCTAAAGAAATGCATGCAGACGTACAGACACACTAATTTTCCAGCACAGGGAACACTGCAGATGCAAGGATGCCAGAGTGAGGTTTTGATTCTCATTCCTACAGAGGAACCGATTCCTGCCTCTGCCTCTTGAAGCTGTTGTCTCCCAATCTTCTCTGAACTCACTGCCTGCAACTCAACTATTTGGGCCAGAGATTTGTTTAAACAGAGGTCAGGCTTGAGGTCTCCTAGAGGTCAACAGCTCGTCGTCTCTCAAAGACCTAAACTCACCCCTTGCCGATGGGAGGTCATCGTGGACCACCAAAAATTTATTTAAGTCTGAATTAAAAGCACAAGAGTTTATATCTTTAAGACAATTTATACAGAACAAGTTAGATTTTTTCTAAAAGTTTTAATGTTCATAAATCTATGTGTACTCATCCTGTTACTTATTAATCTTCAAAGTCACTTTTGCACCAAGAGAATAACTCTCCTCTGCACGAGCAGAAAGTCAGTCTGATAAGGCCAAAAGGATTACATTGCTTTGTTTGCAGATCCCGCCCACAACCCCAGCCAAATTAGGTGCTTCTGAAGAGTTTTAATCTAGGGCTGTTTTAACATAACCAGACATTATGTTAATTTGAGATTCATTATAAAATGCTGGGGCAAGTTATTATTAGACATATGTCAAAGTTTTGACTTTTAAATTATTCTTAAAAATAAAGTGACAAAATATCTGTGATAGACAAAGGCCAAAGGTAAGAACTAAGGCAAAAAAATAATGTAAGTATGCAAAGACTTAGAAACTTAGGAGGGGCTTTGCCTGCTCTTTAAACCACAGGGACGGCCCTCAGCTGGATTTCCCACACAGGTCCAGTGCAGCCCTCTGACCAGACTCTTGCCTAAGAGATTTGAACATGAGCAGACAGCACAGTATTTGAATTTAGTCATGAGCCAAATGAAATAGTGCATTCACTGTGCATTGCTGCGACAGGAGGGGAAGGCTCTGAAGTCGGTTCCAGGGTTTATATGCCCTTTTCAACTATGACTGAGCTGCATTATGGTCTAAAAGTGGTTTGTTTCCCAAAGGTTCTTGTGCTAGAAGTTGGTCTCCTGTGTGGCAGTGTTGAAGAGATGGTAGAACCTGTTCTCTGAGAGACTGGGGAAGTACTATCCAAGTTTGAGGCAAGCCTGGTCAACTTAGGTCCTCTGTCTCAAAATAAAAAATTAAGAAAGGGGCTGGGGATATAGCTCAGTTCAAAGGTCCTGGATTCGATTTTCAGTACTTGAAAAAAACAAAAGAGGTAGGAAATTAATGTTCTTCTCTCAGGACTCCAGTCAGGTCCCTGAAGATCGGGTTGATACAAGATGAGTGAGCCAATCCCAGAATAACTGTGGCTTTCCATCTTGCCATATGACCTCCTCCATGCACACACGGCTGTGTGATGCCATCCACCATGAAGCCCACACCAAAGGCCAAACAGAAGAGGCTGCCTCATCTTACACATTCAACCTCTAAAACTCTGAACTAAGTAAACCTCTTCACTTTATAGTTGCCCAGCGTCAGATATTTTGTTACAGCAATGGACTAATACACGCTACAAACAAAAACATTCCAAGCCAGGCGTGGTGATGCACCCCTGTAATCCCAGCACTAGGAAGGCTGAGGAAGGAGGATCACAGCAAGTTCAAGGCCAACCTGGGCTACAAAGTGAGCTCAAGGCGGCCTGAACTGCATAGCAAGACACTGTCTGAAAAATACAAAAAAAAAAAAAAAAAAATTCCTCATCAGTTCTTAGTTCAAAATCAGGAGCCATTAAATTCTTCATCAGTGTTAAAAGTATCAGTGACACTTTGGTTTGACTGCCAGGTATGGTGTACCCCTGGCTGCACCTGGCACTGGCCAAAGAATCATATGTTTCTTTCCATGAGCAAGTTTCATTTTAAATCAACAGCAAGGCACCACAACAGAGCCTAACGATGCTTAAAAATTAGAGTATTCAAAAATAAAGTAATTTGGATGAGGGAAAAAGTTGTCATTTTTAATTCTCTTCATAATTAAAACATTTTAACAGGATCTAATTTCATTATTTGGGCACCTTCATTTAATATCAAAACATAATACTTTCTTTGCAGGTATGAACTGTCATAATACAATAGCTAAATCTTGGAAGCAGTCTATTTGTCCACCAACAGATGAATGGATAAAGAAAATATTTACATACAATGGAGTACTGCTCTGCCATAAAGAAAGATAAATTTGAGTCATTTGTAGGAAAACAGATGCACCTGGAGACGATAATGTTAAGCGAACTAAATCAGAGATATAAATTCAAATATCTTATGGCTTTGCTTATATGAAAAATCCAAATTACAAGTAAAGAGCAAAATCAAAGATAGATAATATAAAATAAGGAGAGAGATTCTTCTCAAATGGGAAGGAAATCAGCAGAGGAAGGGAGGGGAGAAGGGGGAGGGAGAAGAGAAGGGCAAAGAAATCGAGACTTGTTTTGCATAGGTACCAACTACTCACAGGGAATGTGGACTTTACGTGCTGCATACACATAAAATTAAAAAAAAAAAAAAAACGAATCATGGGTATTTCTAGCTAACTTCAGTATGGAGAGCTTGGCATCATTCAAGGAGGCAAAGAACAGTGATAGGCACACCCGCTTCTGTGAGGAGCTTTTAATAATGGAGGTTGTGGTTGTGCCATGCCCACCTCTGTGCCCTTTGACGAGGAGCCGAGGTCAATCTATCTGAAGCAAACACAGCGCACCTGAGATGGAGACCAAGCGTGAGATGCACAGGAAGAACTGACGGCGGGGACAGAGGCAGTCAGACCGTCAGGAAGGCGCAATGTACACAGACTTCAGCAGTGAACTGGATTTAGGTGGAGAGAAAAGGGGAACAAAGGGCATCCGAGGCCATGTGATGGGGTGCCCAGGCAGAGACAGGCATGTGGGTGCCCTGAGGTTCTGCCCCAGCATGTGGAGCTGTGAAGATCAGTCATTTAAGCTCAGCAGCCACTTACCTCCCACATTCAGTGCTGAAGAAAGTGCAAGTCTTGGTGAGAGGTGAATTCCTCCATCAGGAAACCAGAGGCAAGGGAGAGCTCAGGACAGGAGGAGGACAAAGCTCGGAAAAACAGAGGAGGAGTCTGGAAAGACCCGAATCAATGTTCTGCTTCCACACAGAGCGAGAGCACAGGGAGATGAAATTAAGTCAGAGAAGCAGAGAGTGACCCCAAAGAAGAAACTGAACCCAGAAAGTGAAGCCCCGTCACCCAAAAGACACAGGCTCCTGGTCCTCGTGTGTCCCGCTAGCTGATCCTTAAGAGTTACCGTAGCCATGATTTACGGTAAGGTTAAGCAAATAAGCTTCAAAATAGGATGGAAAGGTGTCTTAAAATACATGACTGTCTGAGTTGTGACACGGGAGAAATGAAAATATCGTATTTTGTCATAGAAGACACACTAGCTACATTGGCCCCTCATTCAGACTGTTTCCACTCCCTGTAGTGAAGACGTGCAGTTGTGTACCTCAGCACGTTCACAGTTCCTCCAAATGACTGAGTCTGGGGGAAGACGGAAGATGAAAGGCTCGCTGTGTGCAGAGCTCTCAGTAGAGGAGTGGAGATTCTGGAATCACACAGCCTGGAGGTTGTGGCTGTGCCACCCCCAGCTCTGTGCCCTTTGATGATTGTCTTAACACTAGACCTTCTGTGGCCCTACCTAGGACATGAGAACAACTGCACCGGTGGTGTCACTGAGATGACATAGGTATTATCAATGTTAGTAATTACTTGATGTGATGATAAGGATAATATAAAGGTGGATTTCAAGACTGGCTGTACATTAGAGATTACTTAAAACAAACTTGAGATGTACTGGCTGTACATTAGAGATTACCTGAAACAAACTTGAGCTCCACTCCAGACCACTTAAGTCAGAATCTGGTGTAACTGCAAGTGTTATATAAAGACAATCAGCTATTTAGATGTCTTCTGGGGATAAATAATTGTAGCATATTCGACCTAGGTTGAATAATGTCTTTCCCCTCCAAATTTAACTTTCTCGGATTTCACAATACGTACTTCTTTGGAAATAAAGTCTTTGCAGATGTAATTAGTTAACATGAGGTCGTACTGGTTTGGGGTGGGCCCTAACCACTCAATGGCGGTCATTTTATAAGAAAACAGAAAAGATACACAGCAGAAGAAAGCATGTGGAGACTGAGGCAGAGATAAGGGTTTGGTATCTACCAACCAGGGGAGTGGCAAGGAGTGTGGGCAACTACAAAAGCCAAGAGAGAAGAATGGACCAGATGCCCCTAGGGTCTGCAGGGAGAGCACAGCCCTACACACACCTAGAGTTGGTACTTCTAGTCACACCAAACCCTGTAAGGAAAAGCTCCTACAGATCCTAGTCCCATGGACATCTCCTGATCCCACATGTTACAATTTAGATCCAAATGTCTCCCCAAAGTCTTCTGGGCTCAGAGGCGGGATTTTGGAATGGTGACTGGATCAGGGGTGCACTATCTTCATCAGTAGGTTGAGGTTGACCCACTGATGAGTTCACAGCTGCTGTGCTATTGTAGCAGAAGATGCCCCACCTAACCAATATATTTCAGTTTGTTTGTTGTTCAGTATTAGTTCTGGTTACAGTTCCTGTTACTCCTCTTAGTAATGGCTGGTCACTGTGATGTACATTGTATAAACCAATCCCCCAGCTGACAAGCCATTCTGCCTCTGTACTTCCTGCTTGCTTATCCCATATAAACCCTAGACCACCAGAGATTAGGGCCTGATATTCTGGGAAAGATCCCAGTCAACATAGATAAATCTGCCTCCGAATCCTGGGAGTGGCTTCGGTGTTTCTGCTTGCTGCTACACTATTAGGAGGTGGGGACTGGCTAGAAGAGGTGGGTAACTGGGGTTGTGACCTTAAAGGGTTTACAGTATTCTTTATTTTTTATTTTTTTGAGATGGTGGCTTTGAACTCACAGTGATCCTCCTGCCTCAGCCTCCTGAGTGCTGGAAGCCACCACACCTAGCTGGTTTTACAGTATTCTCGTCCCTGGCTCCTTCCTTCTTTTCTGCTTCCTGGCTGCCATGGGACAAGCAGCTTTCCTCTACCATGCTATTTCTGCCTTGGAGTCAGCCAACCATAGACAGAACCCTCTGAAACTGGGAGCCCAAATAAACCTTTCCTCCTTTAAATTGTGGGTCTTGGGTATTTTGTCCCAGTGACAGGAAAGTGAATAGTATTTCACACAAGTGAGAAAAATAACAATACATGGAACAGGCATGGTATCTCCCTCACAGATTTCAGGGCACCTGCCAGAATCCAACAAACTCTGTCCCTCTACAGTAGATCTAGAAAACAACCAGGCAGGGGCAAGCCTCAGCAGTTCAGACAAGCACAGCCACCTAAGCACTTAGAGGAAGCAATTCCAGTGAGACAGTTACTGGAAGAAACAGGAGCTAAAAAGCCTGAACTCACAGTTTCACTGAGATGTAATCAGCTCTTGCTTTGATAAAACAAGAGCCATTCATCATGAAAAGAAGCATCCTGCCAAAAGGCATTATTTAAAATTAAAATCAGAAACAATGAAATTTCCAGCTGGTCTGCCAGTTTGGGAGCTGGAGCTCCCCACTCAGTTAGTCAGTGGGTAAGTAAATGTGGGCTTTGATGACGTTTTTCTCAGACAAATCAAGTTTAGTAAACTGAGAATCAGCATATTTTAGGTCTTGTAACACAATACCTACACGATAATACTGCCCTTTTCCACACTTAAAAATCACATCAAATGTGCTTTCAGACTAGAAAATCACTTTGTAATCAATGTCTTGTTTTATTAAGAAAACTAAACAGCCCCTACTATTATGAATATGTGCTTTAGGAATTTCAAGTTTTAAAAATTTTCTGTATTCCACTGAACTTGTAAGAGTTAAATGAAATGTTACTGTCACCACACCCAATGCTGGAATCTCAGGAGTAAGATATTTCTGGTTCCCTCTTTACTTCACACTCCAGTACATCCTAAGCAGGGTTTTAGTGTGGCATTTTATTTTATTTTATTTTATTTTATTTTATTTTATTTTATTTTATTTTATGCTTAAGTATGTGATTGTTTACTTTAAATAATTTTCCAAGTTTTCCAATGATTTAACAGGCTTTCCTTCACTTTCACCTCAGGCAGATGTCAACACATTTTTGGTATTTTATTTTAACCCCTATGTATGCTTTTTTAGTAACTTTTTTTATTAATACTAGAATCAAATATACAGTGTGGCATTTCAGTTTGGTAAAAAAAATCATGGCTAAAAATAGACATTACTATTTACTAACAAGGCATCTTTTTTCTTTTCATATCTATAAAGTCAATTTTTAAAAAATAAAACACTTCTTTCTTATGTCTAAATGTGTCTTAAAATTTTATGTGTAAAACTTTGCAGCTATTCATCCACTATTAATTAATTAAATATTAATTAATTTTGTTGTCCTGGGAAGTGAGCTCAGGAGCTACGCACTGAGTGATATCCCCAGCCCTTTTTTTATATTTTTTATTTTGACACAGAGTTTCACTAAGTCACTGAGTTGGGCTGAGACTTGCAACCCTTCTGTCTCAGCCTCCCACAGCACCTGGATCCCAGGTGTCTGCTGCCTGGCTTATACTCCCTTTGGAACAATGCTAACGTAAGGTTGCACACAGTATCTGCTCACGTTTTCCCACTACTCTCAGTCCCAGCAACCAAGGTCATCTTCAACAGTGGAAAAGGGCTGGTTTTCCAGGGTACCATGTTCTACTATATCCACTATGATTCCTAACACCCAAAGTTCATGCTTTTGGGAAACACTCTTAAAAATGGGTCTGCTGATAAGGATAAGCAGCATCATACCACAGTGATATATGCATACCCATGTTTATAACAGCACAGTTCATAACAGCTAAATCTTGGAAATGGCCCAAATGCCCATCAGTCAAGAATGGATAAAGATGTGTGGTTTTTTATTTACAATGGAGTACTACTCAGTCATAAAGAAGGATAAGCTTGAGACCTTTGTAGGTAAATGGATGAACCTCAAGGTCATATTTTTAAGTAAAATAAATTGGACACATGTGTTTAAGTGTTACATGGTTACTCTGGTATGAGAAACTGAAAGTGTAAATAAGGACTAAATATATACTAGATATTATGAAATAAGAAGAAAATGCTCAAGTGGGAAGGGGAACTAGGGAGAGGGCAAGGGAAAAGAAATGAAAAGAAAAAAAAAAGGAAAAAATTGAAACAAACCTTTTATAAATAAGGAGAGAAGAGGGGTTGAAGGGAGGTGAGGGAAGGGGAACTGGAAAAAAGAAGAATTAAAATATACCATGTAAAAGTACAAATGCCCTATGATGAATGTTACTATGTATATCTAAAATGTACCAATAAAATTAATTTTCTTTTCTTTTTCTTTTAAAAGAGAGTAGTAAATGAGAAACAAACAAAACAAAAAATAGAACAGTGGCAGCATACCAGTATCACAAACATAAACAAACCAAAGCAAGAACATTTAAAGTGATACAGGGTTTCAAGACAAAATAATACAAATTAACAGTGGTTGTTACATTACATATCGCTATCCTCAACTACATTGCTTAGATTACCAGATGTAAGAATGGAAGATTGCTCAAACCATTAAAGAGAATAAAAAAATAATTATTAGATAAAACATTAGAGTTTCACTAGACAAGATGGTAGGAATTCACCATGGTAGTTCCACTGCATATTGTTACCTTCAATTCAGTTGCTCAGATTACCAGACATAAGCATGTAAAATCGATCAGAACTTTAAAAAAATTAATTTTAAAAATAAATAAAAATATTATATAAATTTAGGGATAAAGGCCTTTAAGGAGCTGTGCTTATGACACTGCAAAAATCATAACCTGCTGTACAATAATAACAGCTCCTACCCATGGTGTGGAGAGGAATGTCTTTTTTGGTTTCTGCTTTGGAAATGAGGTTATCCCTCCTTTGGGTAAAGCCTAATCAAACCAACGATTCCCATCTGTGGTAGATTGACAACTGGTGGTCAACTTATAACACACAGCTGAACTGAGTCAGCCTGGTGCTGGGTGTGGGAGGTACACCTGGGGATTGTTGCCAGCAGCATAAGAGGCAGAACTGGAGAAGAAGAAGTTAGGCTGTTGGGAACTGAATTTTTAAGTACAGTGAAGCTGTTGGGAGCTGGAGAAGCTGTAAGGAGCTGTTGGTTCTCTTGGAGGGGCTTGTCATGCCGGCTTTCCTGATGAACTCGGTTGTTCTCATCATCCAAGGAGCTCGGGATCTTCTTGTCACTGAAAATAGCTTTGGTTCACTGTAGGGGAGCTCTGGTCCTCACTTTGAGCATTGCTTCCTGACTCCAGAAGGGAAGGTGGTGCACTGCCAGTCTCCTGGAGAAGCTTGTCATGTTGGCTTTCCTGATGGGAACTCCAGCTTTCCTCGTCATTGGAGGAGCTCAGGACCTCACTGTTGCTGAGGATGGCTGTGGTATCTTTCGGGGGAGCTCTCGTTCTTACTTTGAGCATTGCTTCCTGGCTCCAGTGCAAATCCCTCAGCCTGCTATCACAAATCCTTCATCCTACTGGCACAGACTTTCTAGCTTCCACCACTGACCTTTGGGCCTTCCCAGCACAGATCCGTGAAACAAGCCTGCGTGAGATATTGTCATTGGCTCTAGGCCTCCAATTGGACGCACGGGAGGCATTGTTATGGGCTCTAGATCTTCAGCTGAATTCATAAAGGACATTATTGTGAGATCCAGGCCCTCAGCTGGATTCTTTGGTCCTTAGTGTGTGGACAGATTTCCTGCACTCTTTTTGTATATGATTCTTTGGGTGACTATTATAAATAATCTTATAAAACATGTGCCCAGTATTATATTGTTCCCCTTGCAAAACCCCAAACTACAACACCACCCGAATGAAGTTTAGGTTTTTGTATTTATTCCTAGGCCCTTCCCATCAGGCCCTGACACACTTTAACATCCTATGACCCATAACTTTGCAGCCTCTAGGCTGCACTGTTGGCTTCTCTTCCTGAGCTGCTGTTTTCTGTCTGGAACGCCATTTTTCCATCTCTTCTCTGCCCAATAAAGTCATAAAGCTTAGATGAAATGTAGGCGCTGACGGAGGCCTCGCCCAGCAGAGCCTTCAGAGACACCAATTTCAGTTAGCTGTGAAAGTTAAGCACCTGAATTTTGACTACATATCTTGGATTTTCCGCAAAAGTCTCACTTCTGAAGTTTTTTTTGTCTCTAAAATGAATTTCTGTGTAAGTGTGTAGCTCAGTGGTGGAGCACTTGCCTAGCACATGTGAGGCCCTGGGTTCAAACCTCAGTACTGCAACAAACAAAAAACAAAACTGAAATGAACTTTTTACTCAGACAACATATCCCTAGTTTTTGGCTCAAAAGCTTGGGTTTACTGTTATCATTCTGTTCCACCAGTTTTTAAAGATTGAAAAAAATAAATGAATTATTTTAAAAAGAGCACTGTCTTCAATTTTTTGTAATTTAAGTAACATGAAAATGAGAAGAAAAACAACAGAAATCTTTATCATCATCCGGATTCCACTGTGATATGCATATTCTTTTAGATTTTGTCATTTATGCATTTGTACTTATGTGTATTTGATAAAGATGAAATTATATTATTTTTATTTTCTAAAACCTACATCCGACACATAAGTATATGAATCTCCTATGCCATTATTATGAATGGCCACATCGTATACTGTATATATGACCACAGTTCTTAAACCAATTCCTTGTTTTGGATAAGGAATTATGTGACTTTTTCATCATTATTAAACAGACACACTGAAAGTCTTATTTTTTAGAAAGGGGATGCTAAGTGTAGAAGAATTTTTAAGTACAGTCAAATCAGAGCAAGTGAATGCACTGGGTGCAAAAATTAAATTGTAATTTCAATAAAATTATGCCAGTTGCTTTTCAAACCTTATATTCCAACTTATTCTAAAACAAGTGTTAAAATTATTATGCAACATAATTTAATAATTTATGTAGATTAGAGGCCCTTTTGTAAATCACACAGATCTACTAAAATGTGCTTGAGCATGTTCCACAGGTATCCATTTGTTTCTCCAGTTTTTTAACTCCAATTTTTCAAAAATAAGATATCAGAATAACTTAGATTAGCCTGAATTAATTATAATGATAACATCCTTTTCTTATATATAATTGATTTTGTAGTCCTTACATAATAATCCCCTGGAACAAATAATCGAGAGCTATTAAACCTTTTTGTTTCTGTAAATTAGTGGAGTTTTACTGGAAGTATGAAGAAGAATAGCTCCTGAATTTGTGTGTGGGGCGCCCTAAGTGGGTACCATATGGACCTAATTACAGATTAGCAGAGGACAGGAATTGCTCAACTGTTTAATGGCCACCTATCATAGGTTTTAAAATGACCAATTAAAACTTTTAAAAGGGTATAAATATGTGGAAATGACTCAGAATTTTGGGAAGAAGGATGTTCAAACTAAATTACAGGAAAAATAAAAACTGATGACAATTTGGCATACAAATGTATACATTCAGATGATTCATCTTCATATCAGCACGTAATAAAGAATGAGATGCTAAGCAGAAAGGAGAAGTACAGAACTTGCTCTCTTCTGACACTGACTGCCATTATCCCCAGAGGCTGATGTGTATCTGAAATCATGCAACAGAATAAAATGGAGCCAAGTGTTTGATAAATGTGCATATTAAACAGTAGAAAAAACTACATAGGATTTATCCTTAGCACCGTTATAGGAGTTAAAATTGATTCTGGTCATACAAAGCTTAGCTGCTCTTTATGATTCTTTGGTTTGGAAAAAGCTACTAAATTAGCCTGTCAGGAAGAAAGACACTTTGGCACTTCACTCTTGCAAAAACTTAGTTCTATCACATGTGATTGGCATTTTGAAAACTATGCTGTAGATATTTTTGCTGCTATAAACTTTCTTCAAACATAGCAAAGTGATATTCTATAGCTTCCCATGGGACATGCAGGAATGATACCACATACTGTCAGATGGTGGGTTGGGTGACAGAGATAAAGAAGTGAATAATGAAAATGCATTAAAAAGGAAAAAAAGTTTTTAAAATTGTTCAGTAAGTTTATCTTTTTGGAGAAAAGTTAAAGTCTTTTTTTCTCTCTCCTCCCTCTCCATGTGAGGACATGATGTTGAGTTCTTTGGGTTACTTCTAGAACATTTAAAATCTCTTTTAAAGATCTGCCATTTTGAGATACCAAGGATTTCCTCATTTATATAACTGCTCACCAGACATTCCCTGAGAAGGGATTCTAGCATGGAGAATGAGACCCATTACAGCTTATTAGATTTTAGTTTCTGCTTTTCAAAATTATTGGAAGCTCTTTTTCCCTACTTGGAAACCCTAGCTGGTAATGATTTTCATTACTTCCTGAGAACATGTGCTTTTAAAATTTGTCAGAGCCTACATTTTTTACCAAGAACATACTCTTATGACAGCCAAGCTGAAGAAACATCAACACCAATGCCCTGTAAAAACAACTTTCCCAGAATATGAAAATTAAAATCTTCGGTATTTTCCCAGCTTTGTTATTTCCCTAGTTTAACATGTATCTTTTTTAAACTTCTAAAAATGATTGAATTTGATATGAATATTAAAAAGCTGTATTATAATTTTACTCCCACCTTTCTAACTCTAGGATCCTTCTAGAATTTTCTCAAGTCAAATTAGAGAAGACTAAATAACCTTGAGGCTCAGCGATTTGCCCTGAAACGTTATGACTCAGTGAACAGAGAAGGAGCATTAGATACAAACACTCAGGTCACTCATATCACTCAAATGATTACTACCAGGTTAGACGACATGACAAAACAAAACAATAAAAGTTTTACAGAAGAAATATAACATTAAATAAAAATAAGAAAAAAGCTATTGTTCGAAGTTGTTGACAAATTACCTCAAGATTAAAAACTGTGAACTGATTTAAGCAAACAAAAATTTTCCAGCCAAGCCTCAGCTTTCTTAGCAGACTAAGTGGATGGCTCCTTCTGTCCTGTATCTTGTGTTCAATTTTACTTTGTTTATTGTTCTTTTGGTGGTCTGCCTTTGAGAGCAAGAGTAAGTGGGGCTGGACAATAGGATTGTTTATGTGACATTTTCAATTGATTGGAAAACAAAACATTTAACCTTAGGACAGTTTGTGCCAGGTTTTATGACAGAGAGCTTCAAGGAAGTCCAGTCCAGCCTTGGGGCAACAGAATTATTGACTGAGTCCAGCTGGAGAGCTCAGCTTTGCAAACACTGCCCTGTGACAATGGCAGAGTTTATAATTTGGACTGGAGTGCAGACCAAACGCTGTCACAAAACTCTGACTTGTTCCACATGCACAAAGACTTTTCTGCTAGCAGTCCACCTCACTCAAAAGTGTCTTTCCTCTTCTTAGGACATGCAAAGCTGTCCCTGCCCAGATGCGGAGCACATTACGAGAGAGCTGATCTTTCCCACGCTGGCTGTGCATGTGGATTCTGCCAGCTCTAGGGCAAAATTAATTTCATATCTAGTTTTTCCATTTAATTTGTCATGGGGCCTTCAATCACAGCAATAGTTGTGCAAGATCCTAGATCAAAAATATTTGTTTCTTAATGCATTCGACACACAAATTATTTTTATTATGATAGTCTGGTGTTATTAAAATAAACGAGAAAATGTATATGGATTTCCTCATGATCCGTGGTATGAAGCACTCCCTCTCTAAACACACACTAACCTAGTAGGAAGGCCTCCACCAGCCGACAGCCTTCAACAGCTGGGCAGTTTTAATTCTACACATTCCGGTGAACACACAGAGGGTGCTCTACACAGTGACAGGCTTCCAGTCTGACATTCAGGAGCTGAATTTCACTTTTATTGGCAATTAATACCCACCAGGTGCTCAATTGGACAGGCTTCCAATCAGTTGTTTTACACACAGTGTCTCCCTAAGTCCTCCCAGCACTCTGTGCAGAAGACTATTCTCCTTGTACAGATGAAGAAGCTGAGGCTTGGCAAAAGCAGGACCCTGGGCAGAGCTTACATGCTGGCCAGCTCGGGGAAAGCTCTCTGAACTCAGACTCCCGTGACCACAACCGTCAGCGCACAAGTCTGTGCTGACCTTGGGCTGCTGCGACCTGCCCCTTCAACTGAAAAAGAATGCAGTTTATTCTTTTTCAAATTGCTGACATATACATTCTTCACTTAAACAAGTTCAAGAGACCATGGTAAAATAATCTTTCTTGGGTAAATATTATACCATGCAGGAAATGGCCACTCTTATTTTGAGATTTTTTTTTAAAGCCCTTGTTATTTATTCCTTTTTAAATACATAAGGTTTCACTAAAGTACCCCTTTTTGTATGTGAGCTATTTCCACCATATTTTTACCAACTGACTACTGCCTCATGCTTCAACTAAAATTTCCTATAACTGGTAAAGTGCAAAAAAGTGTTGGCATCCTAACAGGCTGGGTTTTCTTTCCCTGTACGCATCATTTTAGCAGTTTCACATGGATCTTAGAACCAACTGGCAAAAGGGAAGATGCAGGCTTTTATAAGAGTTTTGTATAGAGTATTGGTCTTTAAAGTATGTTTACTTTGCAAAGAAGAGAAGGCAGTAGAACAGAGAGTCATTCTGGTACTATTTGGTTTGGTTTGGTTTGGTTTTGTATGCAGTACTGGGGATTCAACCCAAAGCCTTTACACTGAGCTGAATCCCCAGCCCCCCCATTTAAAATTTTAATTTTGAGACTGTCTCATTAATTTGCTAAGTTACTTAGGCTGGTTTAGCACTTGTGACCCACAGCCTTCCAGAGTTCGGGGATTACAGTGTATGTCACAATTTCTGGCTCATCCTGACAGTTTATATGTCTTTTTCTCAGCTCATATTTAGGCTAGACAGGAGAACTAACCATTGCTAAGACTGTATTGATTCTTTTTGCAGAAAAACAGGTACTATATTGCACAAAGGTGGGTCCTCGGTGTGTGCACTGAGTTAGACCCTGGCTTTCTGTGAGCTTCTCATACTATCAGGAAATGCAGGCACTGAAGATCCACATCTGGATTGGGGTGACCGTGTGGTCTTCCTTGCAGTATTCTTCATCTCCCCTCTTGGGAAAACAGTCAAGAAAGCTTCCTGGAACTCCTCCTTCAGCGATCAATGTGCACACACTCAGTTAGTCCCTCGGGAGCACATCTGGGAAGCAGCGACTTTAGCATCTGTCACTGTAGAGTTTCCAAGTTGAAGGTGGAAAAGGACAACAGGTTCAATTCTTTTAGTAACTTCCTGCTTACACTAGAGGTTGGCAGCCATTGTAGGAAAGAGCTGATCAGCCTCCCCTGCTTTCCCTCCCAGCCTCTCTCTCCTGGGTCTTCTTCACCATCATCTGCTCTGAAATGGATAGCTGAGACCCCACAGATGAGCACCCCGCTAGGGTTCTCTCACTGTGGGATGGTCAAGCAGGGAAGATTTCAGTCTCGCAAAATATTGCCACATTGAATTACTTTCAGATCTTGCATTCTGTGTAATGGGAGAGTCAGAAGCAAGCTAACCATGGTGAAAAGATGGTTCATTCATTCATTCATTCATTCATTCAGACATTTACAGATTGCTCCTGCAGGGGAGTACACTGACGTGCACCAAAGGGGGAATCCAGGCTGAGCTCTGGTTCCAGCTGAGCTCCAGGGATGTAGTATGTGAACTAGAATACTAGTAGAATGTGTTTAAATGCTGTAAGAGAAATACAGAATGCTTTGCAAGGACAGAGGAGGGAGAGATGAGTCACAGCTGGGAGGTATGTGTCAGGAAAGACGTTTTTGGAGGAGGCAACATCTGAACTAGGCCTCCAAGAACTGGGTGTATCCTGACATGAAGATGAGGCAGCAGTAAAGGGCGTAGGCCAGCAAGAAGATCAAAAGGAGAAGAACAGGCAAGGATCGCTATATCTAACTTACTGAAAATCTGATGGGTAGACTTAATGGGAAGAGGGAAGGTAACAGCTCTACACATTTTACAAGCCATCTCACTGTCCACTCTTATATGAATCACACAAAATATGAACTTAAGTCTTAGGGTGCTAATCATTTTATTTTTAGAAGGCTCAACTGAGTGAATAAATGTTAATGCAGTTTAAACATGGCAAAATGTTACATGAAACAAAATATTACTACATGGTGCCAGTTATTAGAAATTATTAGAAAATATAGAGCATAATATAATTAAATCAATGTATGTATATAAATGTATATACTGCTCCCTTAATGCCATGTTCCCCAAACCTAGCTTGATAAGTAACAATGGGAGAGCATTAACAATGCCTGGTCCTAAAATTGGATTGCATGGTTCTCTATGATTAGTTTTGAAGGAGATGGAGCTGTCATGAACAACCACTTGCATGGGTGCCTATATATGTTGGAAAACTATAAAAATGGACTAGATATCCACCACAGAAGCAAATATCCCTGCAGAGGGAGACTGGTACCTGTGCTCTAGCCAAACATCCAATGACTAGAATTCCTACCCCCACATGCTCTAGCTAAAGTCATATCCCATCAGAAGGTACAGTCTGATTCTCCTTTCCCTGAATCCATGAAGGGCTTGACTCTCCTGGGACTGATGGGATGGAGTGGAATGGATGGGATATAATGCCCAAGGCTGGTTAAGGAAGGTGATGGAGCTTTTGCCTTGAGAATCAGACCATACCTTGGGGTTCTGAGCTGCCAAGTGAGAAAGTGAAGTAGCCATACTGGGAGGAAGCCTGAGCTACATGGAAAGTCCTGTGCTGCTGTCATAGTTGACAGACCAAGCTGGGCTTCCAGCTGTCAGCAGCACCAAATGCTGATATTTAAATGAAGATATCTCTAGATGGTTCCTGCCACGGCGTTTGGGTCACCCAGCCTCCGAGCTTTCCCACAGTGGAGTAGACATGCTCCTGCCCTGCTATGACTATTCTCAATTCCTAACCTATGCAATCTGTGAGGGTGATAGGTTAGTTGTCTCACATGACCAAATTTGGGGGTTATGTTTTACCCAGTAATAGTAAAGGGAATTTTTACTGGATGTGTAATGGTTTACATCTTTTTGTAAAAAAAAAAAAAATCTAAAGTACATGTGAAAAATGCCCACATTTATTCACTTTTGATGGTAGGTACATTATTGTCATAATTTTTCTTGGAAAATTTTATATCTTTAATTAAAAAGCTGTGATATAACATGAAATACAAATTTCTGAAGCTTCTGGTACACTTATAAGTGCTAATGTCAAAACTGAAAATGTCCAAAACTTCACAGGTGAAGATATACATTTTATTTAAAGATTCAAAGAAGGGGCTGGGGATTTAGCTCAGTGGCAAAAGTGCCTGCCTGGCAAGCGCAAGGTCGTGAGTTCGGTTCCCGGTACTAGAGAAAAACCAAAAAAAAAAAAAAAAGATTCAAAGATGGAGATGAAAATACTATAAAGTAGCCAAAAAGATTATAAGAACGTGTTATTATAATAATTGCTATAATAATAGTTCTATACAATAGCAACTTTTGACATTATTTCACATGACTTACAAAATGAAATAAAAATTTTCATAACAGTTCCAAAAAGGACAGCATACACTATTTACATGATTTTTTGAATTGGCCTAGTAAAGGAAGTTAAAATGAACACAGGTATTCATGAATAATTTATCAATGCCTTATGTCAGCTTTGAGGTTTGGGTTGTTTATCTATAGTTACTGAAAAAATTAAGAAGAATAGAAAAATGAAACCATTGACATGAAAGTCTCTTAAGAGCATCTACTTTCTGAGTAGGTACTTGAAGTCATGGCAATGTTTATTTGATGAAACATGCAATAGTTAATCAAAAGTTACTTTCACACCTTATAACTGGAATATTTTTGTCAGACCCCTACAGATTCTGGATTCATGGTTCCTGGAAGTACACATGAACCAGCAGATGGACACATGGCCATCATATTTGTCTGTTCAAATACATGTGGTTTCCACAGAAACAGGAAAAATATGCAAAAGGGAAGCAGGAGATGTACAGAGAACACAAGATGAGCAAAACAGTGAAATGGGAAGGTTCTAGCTGCCTGGGTGAGCCCAGTGTCCCCAGGAGTACCAATTCTATTTTTTCCTCTCAGACAGGTGATTCAAGCCCAGAAGCACGTAGATGAATGACAAGCATTCTGAAAGGAAGAGACCACACTGGGCTGAGAGGCAAGTGAAAAGTGGGCAAGCACAGGCCATGCGAGTGCTGGACAGAGGAATGGGGGTGCTGAGCTGTGGGGACACAGGGTTAAGGATGATTGCTCTAAAGATGAGGGACACTCAAGCAGATTCAAACATGAAATGGCAGGAAATATGGACTGAGGGCAAGGGGGCTAAAGTGGGAGGGAAGTGGGAATCAACTGAGCCGGGGGAGAGGGAGGGACCACAGCCCAGGTGGGAAACACACCTTTGTGGGGGTGGTGTTCCTGCCCTTCCACTGTGAAAACAGAAGGAAATGGTGGAGCAGACACAGGAAGCTGATCATTGTGGTACAGGGTGAAGAATAAGCTTCTTATTCCAGGCTTTCTGTTTCCTAGGCGAAGTGGAGAGTGAGGTTTCCTAGAGGGAGGAGGAAGGCGAGTGGGGAGAGAGAATTAAAGCGAGATGTGATCAGGACATACAGCCCCTGAGGGGGTGGCTCTGAGTGAGCTCATAGCTCCTGTGGGACTAGGGCTAAAGAAATGGACCTTGGCCTCTGCTACAGAAGGAAGACAAGAACCAGAGGGAGGCGGCAAGGCATTACGGTGGAGGTGGTTGGAAGTACCCGAAGCTGTAGGTAGCGGCAGGAGGTGGGACTCTGACTGTTGAGGTGCTGGGGATGGGCCACTGCAGGACACTCTGGCTACTCAAAACCTTCCTGAGTGAGTAAATTAGTGCATCTCCAGGGATGGCTCACAGCATGGCTTGCAGGTGACCAAGAAGACACTGGAGACTGGCTGGAGATTCTGCTTTGCTTGTCATGGCACAGCCCTCTTGTTGAACAGAGGGAGGCTCAATCACATTCAAAATCTGCACAGGGAGGAGATCAAGGCCCCATGAAGCTATGTGATGTTCTATCACTATCCTCTAATAGTGACAGGTGGACTAGAAGGTAAATACTACAGTGTAGGAAGCCACATCCCTGAGAAGGAGCTGGAATTTGAAGAACAGAACTTTCTATACATTATCTCTGAAGAATGCCATGTTTTTCATTCAAGTGTGAGGTCAGCCAGGTATGATCACAATGCAAAAATTATTAGCAGAAGCAAGCCTCCTTCTAAGCCAGTGGAACTCAAAGTGTCACCTAGACCTGTGATATCATCAGCGTCTAGGGACAGGCGGGGTCAGAGATGTAGATCCTCAGGCCAGACCCAGACCCTCTGAATCAGAGAAACGGGGGAGACCCAGCAGTCTGTCTTCATAAGCCTTTTGGGTGACACTGAGAGTTGCTATGCTGAAGGCAGGCGGTGAGGACAGAACAGTGGTTGAGGCCAGCTGCAAACCAGTTCTCATGCTGTCCTATCTTAGAGGAGTCACAGAATTGCTCCCAACCTCAATTCCATCATTTGGAAGATGGAAAATTATAATGACTTCCCACAAAGGTGGGAAGATACTTTAATGCTAAAGATAAAGCATTTTAAACACCAGGAATATACCTAGCTCTTTTGTGTTGGGGACTGGAAATTTTCAGTAATCAAAGTAACACGAAATAGTACATAATCTCATCAAGATATATCAATGATTTGTGAGTCAAATAAACATACTTTGCTATACAGTAAAACAAAAATCCCTGACGTACAACAATACAACTTGGGGCTCTTGCCTTGCATGCAAGAGGCCCTGAGCTCCATCCTCAGTATAAACAAATGTGATCAGTTAGACATATAAACAGGCTGTAGCTATTAAAATCTAGGTTAGATTAATATCTTAATTCCTGCTAAATGAAGCAACTGTATTTTCAGTTACTATGTAGCATCAAGAGAGGTAATTGTAGGTTTCTCACTAGTTTCAGCTTGGACTAGTCCATCTTTCATTAGCATAATGAAATACCTGAAACCTGGATAACTTGATAAAGAAAAGAGGTTTATTTAGCTCACACACCTGGAGGCTCAAGGGCCCACATCTGGTGATGGCCTTCTTGCCAGTTGAGTCCCCAGGTCACACAGGGCATCACATGGTAAGAGATAGGGACCATGTGTGTGCTGTGTATCTCCTAGCCATACTCTTTTTATGGAGCTCAACCAGAGACTCTACCCTGATGACCTTACCTAATCCTAGTCACTACCCAAAGTCCCACTTCTAAACAGCACAGTCAGATTAAATTTCCATTCTCTTAATACTTCACAGTGGAGATTCTGTTTCAACTCGTGAACCCTTGAGGGACTCACTCAGACCACATCCAAACCACAGCAGCCTGACTGACTTTTTGATCCGTGCTGAGTGATTTCCAAACCAGGGTTTTTGTTCTTCCCACTTTTGACTGGGCATGGTTCTTCCCACTTTTGACTTAGAATCTTTTCACTCATGTGAGCAAATAGGTGACTATTTTGTTTCAGAGATCGTGGATAGCATTCTTTTACTAGAGGTTGTAGCACTTTCAACCTCTATTCTTACTGAGAAAGGATTGGTGCCTTTTCTGAAAACACAATCTTGTCTGTATGCATTAATTTTTATACCCTCAACTTATTTCTAAGAAATTCCATCAAATTGGACCTTACTGCAGCTGTTGCTATCAATCTGTATGGAGTCACAAATCAGTGTTCCTTGTGATACCACCACAATGCTAAGGCTGGTTCATCTCTCATTGCCTCTGCATTTGGCAAAACAATATCTTAGTTAAGAAAGTGTAAGCAGCAGCTATTTCTTTCAAGGCCTCCCTAGGCAGCCTCTTCCTCATGCAGTTTACAACCCACACTTTTAAAATGAACTATGATGCCGTCAATATTTCTACATGGCTATTTTATAAAGGCCATCCTGCCTTGGAACTAGCTGAGTATGGACTGAAACCTTCACAAACTGTGAGCTAAATAAACCTTTCCTTCCTTAATTTGGGTGTCAGGTTTTTGCCTCAGCAACAAGAGAAAACTGAGACAGAATTTGGTACCAGGAAAGTGGGGTCCTTCCTATGACTATACCTGACCACATAGCTCAAGAGCCTTTGGGAATGGCTTGTGGGAAGCGTTTGGAAAGGTTTGGAGATGTGGCCTGAAAGAGTAAAGCTAGAACACTTTAGGCATTTCTGTATGGGAGATTCTGGTCAAAGCTCAGAAGACCAGAAGGCTTATAGAAATCCTCCCAGTACAGATCAGGCTTGGGGGGTGTTTTTCTGGGAAGAACTGTATTGGCTGCTGGACTCCATATGATGCATGTTATGGCATGGCAGAAAGTTTGTCTACTTTTTGCTTGTGTCCAGAGATTTTGCCTGAGACTAAAATTAAGTGCAACGAACTAAATAATCTGGCAGAAGAAATTTCAAGGCAACTGAATATTGAGGTGGTGGCATGGCTATTGTTGGGGGCTTTTATCAGATTTATGTTAAGGATCAAGAGCAAAGAGTCCAGCAGAATGGTTTAAACCTTGTGAGTCTGGCCAGAAAGGACTCCAGTAAAGCTGTGGACTGCAAAGATAGAGCTGAGATCATAAAAGATGGCCTGTGGGCATCACAAGAAGAGGGCAACACAAGAAGTAGCAAGTGTCCACCATTTGCAGCTTCAAAACTGCAAAAGTGAAAGACTTTGCTTTGAGGAGGAAGCCTCAGAGCACCATGTTCCAGAATGGTGGCAGCAGTAGCCACACCAGGTTTCAAAATGGTGGCAGTGGCTGCACAAGGTTCCAGAATGGCAACAGCATAGAGAATTTGTTCCTCAGAATCAAGTTCAGAGTGCTCAGTGATCCAGGCACTTGACCTCTATAGTCAAGAGAGAAGAAATCCTAACTACTCCTCCAGCTGGCAGCAGACCTTGGTATCATCCATGTAGCACTGGTTTTAAGTGCATGCAGAATGAAGAGTTCTGAAGTTAAGAAGGTTTCCACCTAGACTGAAGAAGGACTGGGAGGCCAGGCAGTGTGCCTTTCAGAGGGCAGAGTGTGAAGCTATGAGTCTGAAGCCAAAGGTGCAGTGGAGAACCCAGAAGTTTGGAAAAACCAGGAATGTGGATCATCTAAGGAAAGCTGCAAGGACTGAGCAGAGCAGGCCAAAAAGAGAAGCTGTAGGGAACTGTTGGTTTTTCTGGAGGAGCTTGTCACGCTGGCTGTCTAGATGAACTCGGCTGTTCTCACCATCAGAGGAGCTCAGGACCTTGTTGTCACTGAGGATGGCTGTGGTATTTTTCAGGACAGTCCCAATGTTTACTTAGAGTGTTGCTTCCCGGCTCCAGTGCAGATCCCTTAGCCTCCTAGCACAGATCCTTCATCCTGCTGGCACAGACTTTCTAGCTTCCACCACTGACCTTTGGGCCTTCCCAGCACAGGTGCTTGAAACAGGCTTGCATGAGACACTGTCGTGGGCTCTTGGCCCCCAGTGGGACTTGTGGATGGCACTGTTATGGGCTCTAGGTCTTTACTGGAACTCATGCAGGACATTAACCATGGGATCCATGCCCTCAGCTGGATTCTTTGGTCTTTAGTGTGTGGACAGATTTCCTGCATTTTTTGTACATAACCCTTTGGGTGACTATTATAATAAAATAATCTTATAAATTATGTGTCCTATACTGTTCCCCTTGAGAAACCTGACTATATGGGAAAGGGAGAATGAAAAGGAACAGTGATGAGAGGCCAGCATACTGTCTCAAGTGGATGCACAGGTCCGCCTACTCCAGGAACTATGACAACCTAGACTCCCAAAGGCTTTGAACAATATCTATTGCCTTTATCATCCCAACCCAGAAGATAATGTGCTCTTTGAAGACAAAAGCAAGGCCTGAAATTCTGTATTTGACAACACACAAAAGCATCATTAGAAACAATGGGTTACCCTGCCAAAAAAATTGAGGGACTGCAGCTGCTGAACTTGAGGACTAAATTAAGTTGATATTAGGCTTTTCCGATGGAAAGAGAGATGTCTTCATGCACTGTGTTCAGGAAAAGCCTTGTATGGATGGACCAGCAGTCAGGATCTGGGGACACAGCACAGCTGGGTAAAATTGTGTCTGCCATCCACCACTGCCCTGCTGCTGATGTGACCCTGCCCATAGTTGAGCAACTCCTGGGAGCACCTAGGCCAGTTCTCACCTAGGGAACAATGAAATCTGCAGTTTGTACACTTCACACAGATTTTGATTACAAGGTATAAATCCATGCCAGGGGTTTAAGGGATGGGTCACCGTCTACTGCAGCTTGGCAGAAAGCTGAGTGCCTTGGAAAGGGAGAGCTCCTCAAACCCTGCTTTTGTTCATATGCTCAATTGCCTGTTTGATATCCTCCCATGACAACTTTTTATATCCTTTGCCTTAAAAGAGCAGCTATCTTGTTGATTTACAGATGTCCTACCTATATTCTAGAGGTATCAATGAACCTCCTGTTGGCCTAGGCATGGCAGGTTACTTTTATAATTGTGCAGCAGTTTCACAACTTCAGATTTTGGGTAAATTATTTAATCTCTTTATATTTTCTTCCCTGCTTTACAGAATGGGTAAGGATTAAGTTAACACAAGTAAGGTGCCTAGAACAGTGCAGGTTAACGCCAGAATTACTGAAATGTTGGGTGTCCATAAATACCATTTACCATATGGTACTGATGGGGAGTCATGGCTTACCCACTATTACCCTATCATGCACCAGTTAATGTCTCAGAAGTCTGTCGTTAAACAATTAGGATCTACCTTGACATAATCTAGATGATTAGATTTTGGTTCATAATTTGTACTTTGAAATTTTGTTTAAAAATCTTTTCCCTGAGCTTGCAATGTGTCCCTATATTTTCCTTCATTAACTTTACCATTTACTTTGACACTGACATTTTCAATCTGCCTTGAGTCCACTTTTGAAGGGGAAGTCAGGTAGGTTTATTTTTCTCTACAGCCAATGAGTCACTTGGTTTTTCTCAGCATCATTTATCACACAATCCTTCCTTTCCCCACAGAGGCACAGGGCCTCCTTGGGGAGCTCTGCTCTGCCCCACTGGTTTGTTGTCCATTTTTGCTCTGAATCCATACTGTTCTTGTCACTTTGGCTTGATAATTTTCTCTTCATTTCCAGTTTGACAAGCCCTTTCTCTCTCACCCCCATTTTTTTTTTTACTGTAATCTACCTGTTTATAGAGCTTTATTCTTCCATACAAATATTAGACTAACTGTATCTGCTTCTTCTTTTTTAAGCTGATGATAAACAGGAATGTGTATTCCAACTCCACAATTACCCCATATTTTATCACACAGCAAAGAGCAGACAAGGTAAAAAGATGATATTTTGAGGAATAAGTTAATAAATTATACATATGAATCATACATTAGCTCTAATTTAAACACTTTGGAAACAGAAACTGAGAGTATGGTCTTTCTTGTGACTGGCTTAGAAAGTGTGGCTTGGGAGAGTACTCCAGTTTGATTAATGCTGGACTTCTGGAGCTTTTGTAGTGGTTTATTTCCTTAATGAAGAGTATACAGAGAAACTAAGAAGATTGGGAAGAACAGTCAATATATAGCTATTAAATATAGTCAAGTAACTTATAGCCTCTTTTATGCCACGACAGGTTATATAATTTAAAAATCACTTCAGTGAAATACCTACAAATGCTTAATAAGGAAAAAATATTTAATTTTATAGTATGACACTAAACAAGAATTGCAAAATAGTGTAAAAGAATACTGTGATTTATAAATACTATGAAAATATGTGAAACACGCTCTTATTACTCTTCTGATAGTTGTAACAAAATAATGAATTAAAGTCCAGGCTGCTCATGTGAAATCCAGAACACAGGCCAGGATTCCTCTTTCTTGGACTGTTTAGAAATGCTATTATAGTCCTTTCCAAAAAATCTCTGCATGTGCAAAAACAGGATTGTTCAAATACATACCCTTTGAGTGATCTGGAATACAGGTCAGTATCTGCCCTTGTTGAAGTCTGGTTGAACAAGGCTGAGTTTCAGATCTATCATCAGTTTACTGTTGTTTCTTCTGGTGTTGTGATTCATAAAACTGACAACACTGGATCAACTGCAATTTTCCCTACATTGTAAGACAGTGCATTTGGTGCAGCCTGTTGACTAAACTGCAGCATTTCCTTCTGGCTGAAAAATCCAGATTTTAAAACATCTTTTTGATACTTCCTTTTGGCTGAACAACATAAACTCTTTTTCTCTAAATTAAAATTCAGCAGGATCAATTATTAAATTTACTAAGTTTTCAAGTAATTAAGGAAGAAAATACATTTCTAAGCAGGAGATATGCATTAGTAACTGTAAAGCTAAGGGTAGTAACATTATAGTACGCTTCTTTCAGTCTCTATTGGACTTTAAGTTGTTTTCATGAATCATATTTTAGTGACTTAACCTAAATTTACCTCACCTTCCCTGAATCTCCAATATTCATAATTACTACCCATGATTATTGTGGAGTTTTCATTCCATAGATGAGGGGAGAGGCGGGTCTTGAGGCTAGATTTTCAAGCAGGAAAACACAGTGAAGCATATTTTGATTCTGTCTATAGTTACTATACACATCCTAAAAATATGAAACAAACTTGTCTTACTGACCCAACTAGAATCTAGGCAGGAGCCAGATCAAGGCCTTTCTAACCATAGCACTTCCGGGTGCTTTTAGTTGTCTGGATTTACTGAAGGATTTCTGATGCCTCTGAAAAAGACATCCAATGAGGACAGCTTCATGTTAAAAGGATCCCCTCTCTCACCAAAGGGCCCACTACCCAGGGAGAAGGTAGCAAGGGCAGTTGTGCACATGTTTTGTGCCAAAAGGAACAGTGACCCTCTCAGGTCCACACAGTTCCAAGGAGGGGAAGATGGGGGGAAGATGGGGGTCAGGGGAAGACACTCCCACTGACCACCAACACTCCACAGCAAGAAGAGGCCTATGGTGTGGGACTTGTTCCTCAGGAGCTGTCCCTGGCCAGAGTCCCCTTCATGGGGCCACCAGATGCATCAACTCCAAAAATGTTGTATAGCTCAAACCCTTACCAAAATGATGTTAAGAAATCCAAAGCCCACTCTAAGTGAATCCAGTGAATTCTGACAGCAAATAGGCACCAACTATCCATAATGCTTATATTATGGCATCTCATAACCTTTGAGAGGAAGTTAAAGATGTCAAAATCACTGTTCTTGCTTCAAAGAGCCTTATGATATAGTTGAGAAGGGAAGGCCAATCTAAATATCTATATAGAGAATGATGGGGGTCATAGAGTCAGTCCAGTGGGTAAGAGGTGGATCTCTGGAGAAAACACATTGACTAAACCTTGATTCAGCTGCTTTGTAGTCACATGATCTCAAGCAAGTTGAACTACTTATTTTTATTGAGGCACTTTTTTTTGTATCAATGTAAAGTGGACAGTAACATATATCACAGGATTGTGTTAAAAATCAAATGAGATACTATACAATGCCCAATGTACAGGGTGAACACCTAATATACAGAAGCAACCATGAAGGAGATGATGAAGGAAAAGAATAAAGTGCTATTAGTTTGGGGAAATGAGAATAGCTGTCTGGATCAAAAAAGCAGAACAATTTCATGTGGCTGTGGGGCTTTTCTTGGTGGAAGAAGAAGCAAAGAAAAAAAGACAATCAAGGGCACAGGAAGAAAGGATCAAGGAGTATTCTGGGGCACAGAGCCTCATCTCCAGGAGTATGGGGGGCAGCTCCTCTGGAAAGGGGTTCTGTTTGTACCCTATGTTATCTTTGCTTTGTCCTTCCTTTGGATTCTGCTCTTGGATCCCTTTCTTTTTTTTTATTTTTATTTTTGTCAGTACATATTTGCAACACAAAATGATTACACTCACTGTGAGGGGTTGGTCCACGTACAGGACCAAGTGCTCTCTTGGATGTATTGCAGCTCTGGCAAGGAAGTCCTGGGGCTGAGGCTGACTCCAACTCCAGAAGGCACATGCCAGCACAAGGAGTCCTTCGGGGTGACAGGTGATGCAGTCTGACGTCCACACCAGACTCTGTGGCCAAGGCCCTCGTTACTCACAGAGCAATCGTGCCTGGGCTCCTCCTCTCCTTTGGCTCACTGGACACTCACTGTGCTGAAAGCAGCTGGTAGAGGATCTGCCCTCCTTGTCATCTCCTTCCTAGAGCCTCATCTGGCAGATCCCTCCAACTGGGCAGAAGCAACTGGGTGAGAGAGGCCAAGGCCATAACTGAGACTAAAGTGCAGATTCAGGCTCCCTGCTCAGCCCAGTCAGACAGTGGGAGGCTAAGGAAAATGGTAATGGGGTCAGGAGAATCCCTGAGGAAGATGAAGAATCAAACATCTACAGTACTTTGCAAGGACCTGTGGCTGCAGGAAGCAGGGTCAGGGTGGGATGCAATACAAATCTGAGTAGCACTATTTTGTCTTCAAAGAGCTCATCACCTGCTAGGACACTGAGGTCACTACTCACCTCCAGCAGTAGCAACTGCAAAGCTAAAAGCTGACATCTGCCCCACATGTCCTGGGGATAAAGGAGTCTTCACATGCTACCAGGCCTCCTCCCTGAACCTGCAGCTCACAGCCCAGGCTCTACTGAGGTCCAGTCTAACAACTGATGGGATTTTCCTGTTTAGGAAAGTCCAGGACTCCTTCCCAGTACCCTCCACTCAGTCTGTGGGATGGCTAGACACATGTAGGACTCTAAATGAGTCTGGGTCCAGCAGCCCCAGGTCAGACTAAGGCACATGCTGAGCACTTGAGTGCCACATTCACTGACACAAAGCAAAAGAAGGTGGGAATCAGCATGTGCTAAGCGCCTTCTGCATGCTCTCCAGTTCATGCACATTTCTCATCTAGCTTTCATAGCCACCTGGACAGAAGGGACTGTTAATCCCATGTCACAACTGAATAGATGGAGGCTTAGGAAATCCTGCAAACACATGCAGCTCTCACTTTCTAGCCTGGATTTTTCCTTCTACCAGCTCCAGAGAGTGAATTCCTGTCACATGCTTATATTGACATGTTGATGTCCTGCCTAACAAACACTTCCCTCAGGCCTAAGGGTTGTCATCTGCCCCTGATTTCCAGACCCTAGCCATCTCTTTGAGACCATTTCTTCCATAGCTGTTATGAGAAATGACAACTGTCACCAGTTACTTAATACTTAGGTACACTGAAGATACAACAAGCACTTTGCATGCATTATGCAATAAGCTCCCAACAACAGACTCCATATAGTGCTATCCCCAGCTTGTGGGGACAGCACTGCATGAAGTCAGAAAAACCTCAAACTAAGCAAGGTGCTTCCAGTCACATATCCAGTAGGCCTGTGTTCTCAGCCATTTATTTGTCTTGACAATGGGATACGCTATGCCAACTCAGATTTAAAATTTGATCATTTCTTTGCAAAATTCTTTTTTGTTATGTTGTATTGTTTTTTAATTTGAAAGCCTCTAACTTATTGGTATATTTTAGTTATATATAATGATCACATTCATTATAGGGAATTTGTACCTGTACATGATATATCTTAATTTTTCTTTTTTCCCTATTCCCCTACTCTCTCTTCAACCCCCCTTCCCCTCTTTATTTACAAAAACTTTGTTTCCATTTTTCCTTCTTTTCTAGTTTTTTTCTCTTCCCTTCCTTTCTTTCTCCCTTCCCCCTCACTAGTTCCCATTCCCATTTCAGTGTTTCTTCCTGTTTCATGATATTGATATGATTTGGGTCCTTATTTACACTTTCGCTTTCTCATGCCAGAGAAACAGTGTGGTACTTACACATGAGTATTTGATTTATTTCACTTAAGAGTACGGTCTCCAGGTGCCTCCATTTACCTAGAAATGTCTCAAGTTTATCCTTCTTTATGGCTGAGCACCACACCATTGTATAAAAAAAAAAACAAAACCTTCTTTATCCATTCATTGGTTGATGAGCATGTGTGTTGTTTTCAAAATCTATGACAAACTGTGGCACTGTAAACATGGGTGTCACTGTGGTATGATGCTTTTATTCTTTCAGGCAGATACCAAGAAGAGGAATAGCTGGGTCAAATGGAGCCTCTAGTTTTAGTTTTTTGAGGAATCTCCACACTGATTTCCACAGTGGTTGCACCAGTCTACACTCCCACCAACAGTGGAGAAGGGTTCCTTTTTCCCAACAGTTCCACTAACATTTGTTATTGGTTGATTTCTTCATAATAGCCATTCTTTCTGGATTGAGGTGGAATCTCAGCATTGTTTTAATTTGCATCTCTTGAATGACCAGCGATGTTGAAGATTTTTTCATATATTCACTTGTCATTTATACTTCATCTGATAAATTTATATTCATTTCAGATGCCTATTTTTGGATTGAGTCTTTGAATTTGGGAATTATGATTTTTTTAGTTCTTTATATATTCTAGAAATTAGTTCCTTGTCTGAGGAATAGCTGGCAAAGATTTTTTTCACACTCTATGAACTGTCTCTTCACTCTGCTGATGGTTTCTTTTGCTGTGCAAAAGTTTTCAGTAAGATGAGATCTCAGTTTTTGATTCTTTGTAGTATTCCCCATGTGATCAAAGTAGCTTTGTAGTATAATTTCAAGTCAGGGATTATGATGCCTCCTGCCTTGCTTTGTTGCCCAGAATTGCTTTTGCTGTTCTAGGTCTCTTCTGGGTCCAAATAAACTTCATGACAATTTTCTCTAGTTCTGTGAGGTACGCCAATATATTTTGATTGGGATTGCATTTAATTTGTGTAACAATTTTGGGAGTATGACCATTTTCACAATATTGGTTCTTCCTATCCATGAGCAAGGGCTATCTTTCCATTTTCTGGTAACCTTCAATCTCCTTTTCAGACTACTGTAATTTTCAGTGTAAAGATCTTACTTTCTTTGTTAGTTTGATTCTTAAGTATTTCATTTTTTTCAATTCTATTATGAAAGGTGTGGTTTTCTTAATTTCTCAGGGAGTTTGTTGTTTGTGTACAGGAATGCTATTGATTTTGAGTGTTGACTTTGTATCCAGCTATGCTACTGAATTTCGTTATTAAATCTAGAAGTGTTTTGGTGGAGTTTTGGGGGTCTTCTATGTGGAGTATCACATCATCTGTGAATAATGATAATTTCACGCCTTCCTTTCTTATCTTTATTCCTTTTATTTCTCTCTCTTGTCTAACTGCTCTGACTAGTGTTTCCAGAACTATATTGACTAGGAGTGATGATAGTGGACAACCTTGTCTTATTCCTAATTTTACAGTGAAAACTTTCAGTTTTTGTCCATTTACTATGATGTTGGCTGCTGGTTTGTCATAGATGGCTTTTATCAGATTGAGATAAAGACCATCTATTCCAATTTTATATAGTGTATTTATCATGAATGGATGTTAGATTTGTCGAACATTTTTTCTGTGTCTATTGAGATGCTCATGAGATTTTTGTCATTGGCTCTGTTAATATGGTATATTACATTTATTGACTTGCATATGTTGAACCATCCCTGAATCCCTGCAATGAATCCTACTTGGTCATAGTGTATAACCTTCTTGATAATTTGATGCTTTCTCTTTGCTAATATCAAGTCAAGACTGATCAAAAGAGACAAAGAATGTCCCTACATACTTGTTAAGGGAAAACTCCAAGAGGAAGAGATAGCAATCCTAAGTATATATGCACCAAATACCAGTGCACCCAACTATATAAAACAAATATTAATGGACATGAAAAATCAAATAAGCACTAACACAACTGTAATTGGAGATCTCAATACTCCACTGTCACAAAGAGATCAACTACAGAAAAAAATCAACAAAGAAATATCAGAATAGAACCAAATCTGTGAACAGATGGACTAAGTCCATGTCCCTAGAGTGTTCCACCACACACCATCACAATATACATTCTTCTCAGCTGCACATGGGCTGTTCACTAAAATAGACCACATACTAGCCAATAGAATATACTTAGTAAATGCAAAGGAAATGAAATTTTCCCAAGCATATTATCTGACCATAGTGCAATGAAATTGAAAATTAATGGCAAAAGAAACTGCAAAAACTCCATAAACACATGGAAATTAAATAACAGCCTCTTGAACAACAAATGGGTAACAGACTAATTTAAAGAAGAAATTAAACAATATCTACAATCAAATGAAAATACAGATACAACTTACAGGCATTTGTGGGACACAATGAAAGTAGTCCTAAGAGGTAAATTCATAGTGGTGAATTCTCACATTGGGAAAACAGAATAAGCACAAAAAACAACCTAAAATTGCACCTCAAACTTCTAGAGAAAGAAGAGCAAGTCAAGCTCAAAGCCCATACAAAGGAGGAAATTGTAAAGATCAGAGCAGAAATTAATACAATTGAGATTAAGGAAATAATACAAAGAATTAATGAATCAAAGAGTAGGCTCTTTGAAAGCATAAAAAAAAGATAAAGCCTTAGCCAACCTGATCCCCCCCACACAAAAAAAGGGCAGAAAAGGCTCAAATTTATGCAAAGAGAAATGAAAAAGATGAAATCACTACAGATCCCATGGAAATTCAGAAGATCATCAATCCCTACTTTGAAAATCTTTACTCTCATAGGATGGAAAACACAGAAGAAATGGACATATTCCTAGATATATATGAATTACCAACGCTGAATCAAGAAGATATAAAAATTATGAATAACCTAATATCAGTTAATAAAATTGAAAATGTAATTAAAACTTACCAACAAAGAAAAGCCAAGGTCCTGTTTGATTTACTGCTGAATTCCACAAGAAATTTAGTTTAATGCCATTACTTCTCTAACTTTTTAATGAAGTTGAAAGGGAAGCAATATTCCCAGTCATTCCTGGGAGAAAGAATTACCCTGATATCAAAATCAGAGAAGGATCTAACCAAAAAAGATAACTACAGGCCAACCTCCCTAATGAACAGAGACACAAAAATCTTTGCAAAATTTTGCAACAATAAACTTTCTTTATCCAATATCCATAGAGTTGACTAATGCAAAGATAATTTTATTTGGTATCCTAACGTATTTGACTAGTTTAGATTTAAAATTGGAATTCTTCTGTAATACTGTAGCCACTTGCATGGTGGACAGCAGATCACAGATATCCTATGAGGATGCTGAGGGGCTGATCAGAGAAGGTCTCAGATAAACTGAACCACCCAGTAATTGAAACATGACACGCAAAAAGATCAAGAACTCTTTTTTTTGTTTTGTTTTTTTGGGTTTTTCTCCGGTACCGGGAGCCGAACTCACGGCCTTGCACTTGCCAGGCAGGTGCTTTTGCCGCTGAGCTAAGTCCCCAGCCCCAAGATCAAGAACTCTTGTAAGAAAGGCTCTTGGAAAAAGGTTTTATTGTCCAGACACTAAAATTTATTTCTTTACTTGAGTTTTTAAAAGTTGATATCAGATTAATTCAAGTTAGTTTCAATTATACTGGGTTTTATATTTTTTATTTTGTGGTACTAGGGATCAAACCTGGAGCTGTGCATGCTAGCCAAGTACCAAGTACCACTAAGTTACAACCCCAGGCCCAAGATATTTAATATTTTTAATTATTTATGTGACTTCCCTATGAATATTTGCTTTGAAAATTCACTTGACAATAATAAAAGGGAACTCATTTCCAAACTATTGTTTTATAAAACATCCCCTTTTAAAAAAAACTTATTGATAGTAAAGTACATGTTTTTTGTAACCTCTCCATAAATGTGCTACAATCAACCTTCAAACAGGAACCCTTACCACCCAGTCCTTCAAAGGCATCGGCTTACAAAATCCCTCCCTAGGGGGCTGCAGACACACATGTCATCTTTCATCGCTAGCTGTGAGTCACCCAGTGCTTCCAGTTGGCAGAAGTTGTGAAATCAGAGCCATTCTGTGCGTCCAATGTGCTGAGCAACAACTGGAAAAGGCAGCTGAGCCTTGGGACACTATTGCGCAGGATAGGATGATCCCACATTACACACCTCAAGGCAGGCTACATGCCGCTCACCCAATTCCCATCTTCTCTCACAAGGGCTGACGTGGCTCTGACCTCCCCAGAGTATGAGGTCTGAGGTTCCAACTTCAGAAACTTGACATCAGACACTTCAAGCCAGAGGACTTCTTAAGCTCAAATTGTTTCACCATTTCTGCTGTCCTGAGAATTGGGATATTCTGCTTCCTCTCTTCTGGTCAGAGGACCCCTAAGGCTCTGACTCATCCAAGTCTCATGAAGGCTTTCCTTGGATGTCTTGTTCTGGACTCGCTGTGCTGAAGGCATTTCACAGAAAATAACCATTTCATCAAATGTGCCTCCACCTTTCAGGGGTGAGAATAAAAGCACTCTCAAAGGACCCACTGAAAGTGCAGTCAGGACAACTGCAGCTGTTGTAGTCTGGGGTTTGCAAGGCAATAATACAGGACACATAATATACAGGATTATTTGTAATAGTCATCCAAAGAGCCATATACAAAGAGAGTGCCGGAAATCTGGCTACACTAAAGACCAAAAGAATCCAGCTGAGGGCATGGATGACCTGCACGAGTCCACCTGAAGACCGAGAGCCCATTACAATGCCATCCACGAGTCCCATTGGAGGCCAAGGCCAGGAGTCTGATGCAGGCCTGTTTCAAGGATCTGGACTGAGAATGTCCAAAGGTCGGTGGTGGAAGCTAGAAAGTCTTCAGCAGGATGAAGGATCTGTGCTAGCAGGCTGAGCGATCTGCACTGGAGCCAGGAAGCCATGCTCAAAGTAAGAACCAGAGCTCCCCTGAAAGGTACCACAGCCATCCTCAGCAACAACAAGGTCCTGAGCTCCTCTGACGATGAGAACAGCCAAGTGCGTATCAGGAAAGTCAGTGTGACAAGCTTTTCCAGGAAACTGAACAGTGTACCATCTTCCCCCTCCAGAGCCAGGAGGTGATACTCAAAGTAAGGACCAGAGCTCCCCCAAAGTGAACCACAGCCATTCCCAGAGACAAGGTCTCAAGCTCCTTCAACGATGAGGACAGCCAAGTTTATCAGGAAAGCCAGTATGACGGGCATCTCCAAGAGAACCAACAGCTCCAGGAGAACTAACAGCTCCCTAATAGCTTCTAAACTTTCTCTCCAGTTCTCCCTCTCAGATGGGCCTCCCAAACCCAGAACCGCTCTGGTTCAGTTCAGCTGGGTGTTACAAGTTGATCACTAGTTGTCAATCCACCACAGCATCCCTCACAACAGTATCCCATGGACTCCTACTGTGAAACTCTTACTTCTGCATTGTAAAACTAAGAAAAATGAAACCATCTTGCCTCATTGTGCCACTATGAGAGCAGCTGAAACTAACAAGATTAAAATTCTGCCCCACTGTGGGTAGGGAGAGAGACGTCACTGGATCACTGTCTATCTCCACAGGAGTGGCAAATGCTCCCAGAGCAGCTGATGTTATTTGAAGGCCCCAAATTTCATCTAGACCCCCTAAATGGTTTTACCAGAATTGCTTCAAGATACTTAAATGCTGTACTGTGTAAGTTAAATGAAAGTTTAATGTTTAAGTAATAATATCAGATAACTAAAACAAGTTATGTGCATGTGAGTGGGCTCCTGAAACTTCAGTTCACTTCTCTGTGTTGCTGTCTCAATTGTCAGGTCCCTGAAGTGACTGTCACAAGAGAAAGCCAGAACCCCACATGTCACTCAGCTATCTCCTCCCCCTCATAACAACCCTACAAAAGTGGTCACCTGCCTCACAGCCTGGGGTGAGAACAGAATACACATCTACATCTCTAAGTCCAGGCTTCTGCCCACCTATCTCTACCTAAGAGTCCCCATCTTGTGCACAGAAGATGGCAGGTCCCCTCTTTGATTCTCTGTAAGGCACTAGGAAGGATGTGCACTGGCCCTGGAGGGACCATGACCCTCATCCAGTCCCATCTCCTGTCAGCATCACCTAAACCAAGAAGGGAAACTGAGGAAAGGAAAGAGATCATCTTTCTATCAGACAGCAACACCGCCATGTTTCAAGTTAGCTTCATCCTGAGACATCTTCCCACTCTCAAACAAAGAGGACAATCATGAGTTCAGGGTCAGGAAGTGTTATGATTTGTGTCTGGGTGTCCCCCCAAAGCCTCATGCAGTCATGGGGTGGGCTTCTAGAGTATGTGATTGGTTCATGGCCCAACGCTGGGATTATGGGTGTGAGTGCTACACCTGCCCTGGGGTAGATAGCCTGCATGCAATGTAAAGGAGGGAAAGAGGCTTGCTCTTGCTGTTCCTCTTTTTCTGCTCTTGCTGCTTTTGTTGTGTTCCACTGCCATGAACTGTTGTCCTCTGCCATGTGCCACTCTGCCTTGGAGCCAGCTAAGTATGGACTGACACCTCCACAAACTGTGAGCTAAATAAACCTTTCCTTCCTTAATTTTGGGTGTCAGGTATTTTATCTCAGCAATGAGAGAAAAGTAACCAAGACAGGAACCAAATACATCAGGAGTCTGAATATGACTTGGCTATAAAGTGGAACAGAGAGAAGAACCTCAAGTCATCTGACAATGGACTACTTCACTTGGAATAGTAAAGAAAGGTGACCCCTTCCCCCACCCCGTCACACACAGGTAACTCATACAGGGTAGCTAGGTTAGGGACCTACATTCTTCCCAATGCAGGACCAGCTTGCTGACTAGGCAGACTAGGATGCAGGCTTTAGGAGAAACTACTCAACAGTAATACCCATGCTTCTTTCCTGAAGTTTGTTTTTAACTCCCCCCCCCCACCGCAACACAGTGTCAAAGTTAAAGAGCCAAATTAGTTTTATGCCTTGGGGCTGAACTACCCACAACTAAAACTACTGCCAGTGTATAACTGAGAATCTTAAAAATCACACACTTACCTACTCTTTTCTTGGTTATGGAGAAAAGAAGGAAGGAAGAAAGGACAGAAGGAAAGAAGGAAGGAAGGAAGGGAGGGAAAGAAGGGAAGGAGGGAGGGAAGGAAGAAGGGAGGGAAGGAGGAAGAAAAGAAGGAAAGAAAAAGGAAGGAAGGAAAGAAGAAAAAGAAAGAAAGAAGCAAAGAAGGAAAGAAAGAAGGAAAAAGAAAAAGAAAGGGAGAGAGACAGATGGACAGAAAGAAAGAAAGACGAGCAAAGAAGAATGTTGGAAAGGTTTTGCTCCATTTGAAGTTAGGCAGAGTCTCTCCTGGCTCTCACATTGCAGGGTTCTAGACTGTGCCAAACACTGGGTACCCCTTGGTGCCTGGCCTCACACCTGCATCCATGTGCCCCTGCAGTGGGTTCTGCTGACCACACAGGCACCAGAGCAGAACCAGGACAGCTGAGAAAAACCTCTTATGCACAACAGACGTTAGCACATAAAAATGATGGCTTCAAAGAGCCAACAATTCTATCCTTCCTGGCCTTTTTCTGTTCCACCTCACATTCCTCACATCAGCTGACTGCAGATGACAACATCTATGTGCAGAGAGGCCAATGTGGCAACTGGCGCTCTCTCTGCCCCAGAATCCTGCGTGGGCAGATTCTGCAGGGCCCTTGACACCTGCAGATCTGTCACAATTTGAGAGAGATCCAAGAAGGAGGGAGACACACCCACTCAGCATTGTGAATGACTAAGAAATAGCACTGAGCCAAATGTGGTGCATGCCTGTAATCCCAGCACTCTGGGAGGCTGAGGCAGGAGGTCTGCAAGTTTGAGCCCGGGCTGGGGTACGTAGCAACTTGGCAAGACTCTGTCTCAAGATAAAAAATAAAAAGAGCTCAATGGGAAGGCCTTGAGTTCAATCCTCAGTACTGCAAAGAAGGAGAAGAAGGAGAAGAAGAAGGAGAAGGAGAAGAAGGAGAAGGAGAAGGAGAAGGAGAAGAAGAAGAAGAAGAAGAGGCACTTCTAGGAGAAAGGAGCTTTTGTTAATCTGTGACACTCAATTTCAAGGTTGGCCTATCTGTGGGTATAAAGGGGTTAAATTTGTCACTCAGTCATCTTCTCACTCACTGATGAATACAATCACAAATATTTACTAAATACATCAAACAGTGGGGACACTGAATCTGTCCTCTTATGGGGGAGGCAGCCACTCACACCATTAGCACATTAGGGTGATTAGGTAGACAGAGGAAACCAAACCTACGGTGGTGGAGGTGGAAGTTAGGGAAGGGATTTTTGGCCTAAGAAACATTAAGCAACACCTTAAACTAAGAAACATCTTTTGAGAAATGGAGAGGGAATGTGCAAGGGTCTAGGGTAATACAGGCTGGCATTTGTTTCTGATGGTCATAGCCTGCAGGAAGAAGTACCCCCCAAGAGGTACAGACTGTGGGAAAGCAGGATCATGGGTAGCCTGTGTCCCAGACAAGGAGACAAACTTCCTAAAAATGCCAGCTTCACTCCCGTTTTATCAGGCAGCCTTGTGATCTTTGCCCACCAGGAAACACCAAAATATATTAGTCAGGATAGGCTAACAGTTAAAAGCTATAACAAACACCCCACCCCTCCAAGCTCAGTGTTTTTTTTTTTTTATTTTTTATTTCTTTTTAGAAATAAAAGGAGGAAAATACTAACAGACCAACAACATTTTACAAAATAGCATAGGATCAGCACAGACATTACAGAGTTACAAACAGAGTGGTAGGGAATTAACAATGCTTATTGTATTACATATTGATATCTTCAATGTAGCTTCTCATGAAAAAGCTCAGTGTTTTAAGATGAGATTGTTTCTGATTGACATTCCCATATTCTCATGCAAAATAACTGGTGAAGGGATAAAGGAGTAGGGGAACTGATCCTTCCCCATCCACGAACTCCATCCTTTAGGTCTGCAGCTATGTCCAACCTGTAGCCTGCTCTCCCAACCCTTTTCTTTCTTTTTCTTTTTCTTTCTCTTTCTTTCTTTCTTTCTTTCTTTCTTTCTTTCTTTCTTTCTTTCTTTCTTTCTTTCTTTCTTTCTTCTCTCTCTCTTTCTCTCTCTCTCTCTCTCTTTCTCCCTCCCTTCCTTCCTTCCTTCCTTCCTTCCTTCCTGAGTGAATTGTCTTGGGTTGTATATAAGATGTATAATATAACTGATGTATAAAGTAACAAAATTTCCTTTATTTTTGCAACATTTTTTGTTATAACAGTAAAAAGAAAAAATGAGGGGGTAGGTGGACCACAGATTAGACATAGCTGCTATGGTTTCAGGGTCCTCTGTGAGCTGGTGCAGGAAAAAAGGAAAGACAGGGGTGATTTAAAACAAGAAAGGTAACTTTAGCTCTGGGCCTTACAGTGGCACATGACCCTTGCCCCAATGTCACTACCCAGAACTCAGACACATGACCCCACAAGCTGCAAGGGAAGCCAGAAAATATGACCTAGCTGTGTCGATGGGAAATCACTGCCTTAAGGGCTTTCTCTGCCTTAAGGACAAATTAGTGGCCACAAGATCTTTATTTATACTTAAGGCAAATGTATGAGTTCTTTATTGTATTAGGCCAGGGGTCAACAAACCCTAGGCCCAGCGTCAAATCCAGCCCACAGCCTGCTTCTGCTCCCACCCCAGGCTTCTACTGAGTTCAAGAGTCCCTCCGTAGCCACAAGAATAACTGTTTTGAGCAGCACTGGTTGACAGCCTCAATGGCAGGCATTTAGCTTGCTTACACCAGAATAATCACTCAGGCAAGCATTAGCTCACCCATCTAGAGCTAAGAAGCCTGGTGCTTAGGGAGCCACTGTGACTTGTCTTTCCAGTTGATAGACAGGGAAGGTGGAATTGAGGCCCAGATCCATCTGACCCCAGAAAATATATATGTTCTTTTCACTCCACTACGGAGCTCATTCCAAGAATCTTTAACCCATAGGTCAAAAAGTGCAGACATCAATACCACATCTGTTGGACATCCCATGTGGTTGTGCCTCTCTTCCTTTGCCCAAAGCTCTCTCCAACGTCTACCAAGATTCTCACAGAGTGTGACTCAGCTTTGGGTCTCCTATACCAATCAATTACAGAATTTTTCTATTTGTTGGACATCTCTAGGAAGCTTAACATTTTCTAGAAATAAGCAGTAGCATTTCTTGAGATAAGATCTGGGATTACTGCCTTGAGATAAAGAGATGATACACCCTTCCCAGAGTCTGTGGGCTGGGTTTGCTGAATTGCCACTTCTGTTCCAGTCAGGATATTCTCATTACACTCCTCATTACGAAACACCCATATGTCTCCTTGGGAGGTCCATGAACCACCTGCAGATGCCCTAGTGCTTGTAAAAAGGAAGATTCCTAAATCCACTCCTTATCTTGGACTCCAAACTCTGTGGGCAGAACCCAGGAATGCACATCAACCTCTGCTCCAGGAACACTTAATGGCTGCAGAGAAAAGGATGATGAAAACCATGATGTGAGAATGCTACATCCCATTTCTCATGTTTTTTTACTTGGACTCTTCCCCGTTCTCTGAGACTGGGGTCAAGGTACCTGGCATATAATAAATGCTAAATAAATTCTCACTGAGCTATTATGGATAATTCAAACATCAGCTCTCAGAGAAGCAGAAGATGCTTTCATATATTCTCCTAAAGAAGCTCCTCATTGTGTACATTTTCCCTGTTGTTGTTCTGAGGTTCAAAAACACCATGGTATGAATCTTTTTGTCCATCCTATTGCCAAGAATGTGGAGCAGATACAAAATGGGGTGACTTCATTCATTAGAATCCTGCTTTACTCCATTAAAAAATACTAAGCTATTTGAAATACTTTTGCCATCATCAGGAAGCAATACTTTGAGGGACTTGTGTTGAAAAACAAGGTAGCATAAAATAAAACTTTTATTGAATGATGGATGTTTCGGGAAGTAAGGAAACCATGCTCCTCTAATAAAAGCAAACAACAGATTTCATTGTTCTAGGTTAAGCCAGACAGTCTGGAAGGGAGACAGGATTCCAGGTCAGTGCTGTCTCCCAGCTCCCAAGGAAGCAAGAGTAAATCCTTGCTGGAAAGAGTGAGATCTCCCACAGAGAGGGCCATGCTAGCCCAGAGTTCACAATCAACATACACTGAACACTCAGGAAGCTATGAACAGCAGACTTAGAACACCAAGAAAGTCAGATGATTACCAGATGCAAAATACAGAGTAATCATGCATAAAACACTTGAGGAAATTGAAAAATAGGAACACAAAAGTGAGCAAGAAATAAGAGTCTACCAATAAATGACCAGGCATATGTGAAAATAAATATAATTTTGACTATAAAAATTGTTAAAAGTTTTAACTTTTGTTAAAATAAAGATCTCTTTAGGTGGATTAAATAGCAGATGTTATACTGTTAAATAGTGATCTGGAAAATAGACCTGAAAAAAAAAACCTAGACCTCACCTATAGAACAGAAATAGACAATGTGAAATAAAGTTACAATGCAAAGGAAAAGAAGGTCAAACTTATGTCCAATCAGAATCTCAGAAGAAAAGACTGGAGAATGAGAAAGGCAATACAGAAGACAAAACAATTCATAATTTTCCAGAAATGATTAAAAATACCAGATTCACAGTTAAAGAAAACACATTAATTCACTTAACATATATTTACTGTCTAAGATATGCCAGACATTTTTAGAGGCAATGTACACCAAGCTGGATAACTTTTTGAAAAAGCAAAAAGGAAACAGAAACAACAACAACAACAAAAACAAAGACTTTACCTAGATACAACTGAGAGAAAAGTATATTACCTACCCATGGAAATATAGTCAGAGTGATAACAGACTTCAAAGAAACAAAATAAAAGGTAAATGACAGATCCTCTTCAAAGAACAGCAGGATAATAACCAACAACACAGAACTATTTACCTAGAAAAACTCACTGTCAAGAATAATAGTGACGAGCAGAGTGTGGTGGCACACTTGTAATCCCAACACTTGAGAGGCTGAGACAGGAGGACTGCTGTGAATTCAAGACTATCCCGGGCTACAAAGTCAGTTCAAAGCCAACCTGAACTGCATAGTGAAACCCTGTCTCAAAAAGACAAAAAAAAAAAATAATGGTGAAAGATATTTTCATATAAACAAAAAAAGATTTATCACCTAGAGGTACACTAAAGAAACTGATTTATTTCAAAAGGATGAGAGAAAATGAGATACCATATGGAGTGATAAGTAAATACAATGTAAAAACAAACCTAAGTGCACATGAACTACACAAACACCAGAAACTAAAAATAAAAGGACAGATATAGAATATTAGGCACAAATATCTGTGAGACAGTAGAGTGTTTAATAATCTCCAGTGATTTAGGAGGAGGTCACAGCAATAAATTAAAGTTCTGTCAAGTAACCTTAGTAATATTTCCAAGAGTAATGACTAAAACATTTGAAATAAAGGACCTAAATTGCAAACAAAGAAAGCACAAGATAGAATATGAAAAATGAAAGGCTTCTTTTAAAGGAAGAAAAGATAACAAGCACAGAAAGGACAAGACAAAAAAATATGGCATAACAAGTACAAATCTATCAATTGCCACAGTGAATTTAAGGTGACTGTACGCACCAGTTTAAAGGAGGTTTGGGGTTTGTATATTAGATGTCCTCCAAAGGCCCAGGTGCTAAAGGCTTAGTCACCAGTCTGTGGCACTACTAGGAGGTAGTGGACTGTTGAAGAGGTGGGACCTACTGGGAGGAAGTTAGGCCATGGGATTGTGCCCTTAAAGGGGATGTTGGGATCTCCAGCCCCTCCACTGCTTCCCAGTGTCATTCAGTGAATAGCTTCTTCCACTATAAGGGTGTGCACTGCCACAGACCCAAAGCAACGGGACAACCAATCACAAACTGAAGCCAAATCTAAAACCATGAGCCAAATCAGTCTTTTCCACATAAGTTCATTACTTCAGGTATTTTGTCATAACAATGGAAAGATTAGAAAAAAGCAAAATCCAATTATATATTTTATAAGGGTCACATGATTAAAACAAAGCCTG
>NW_004955439.1:20461566-20462985 GCF_000276665.1 Chinchilla lanigera
GAAAGTCAAGGATAACAAAAATGTTCCAGATACGCATTAACCCTCCCAAAAGCCAGAACAGCCACATTAATATCAGATAAAATACGCCAAGTATTTTAGTTGGAATCCTATAGTATAATAAAAAGTTCAATTCACTGAAGATTTTTCTTAACATTCCAAATTTGTATATGCACTCTTTCAGTAAAATTGCCTCTTCGATGTAAGACCATAAAGCAAATTTCAATAAAACTCAAAAAACCAGTATCATACAAACAAATATTCTCTGACCACACCACAGTTGAATAAGCCAACAATAAAAAGATTTTAAAAATCAGCACACATCTTAAATTTAATACAAAGCCTCCAAATAAATCATTGGTCAAAGAAAAAGTAATAACAGAAATTTAAAACACTGAGAACAGAAGAGTCATTAAATACGCATTTTGAAACATGTTGAGATGCAGCCAAAGAAGTTCAGTAAATTTATAGCTGTAAGTGTTTATAGTAGAAAGAAAAACAGAAAAGCTGGAACAATTGAATCATATATCCAATTTAAACAGAAAAAGCAGAGAAACAACATGGCTGAATAGAGGAGGAGCCTCCTTCGGAGCTACTTAGAGAAATTCAACTAAAAACACAGGTAACTGAAAAAAAGGGAGGGACATACATCCTGAAACCAAAATCAATCTGAAGTAAGAGACTTATAGATCAAGCAAAACATAGATAAAGGACTTAACAAAACAGCCAGCCAGCCCACCCAGCTGCCAAAGGGTCCCTGGATCAAGATGAATGCCTGCCATACTTGGAATCTTAAAAGAAGGGAAAAATATGGGTATACTAAAATAGTGTAGCTTAAATCAGGCCACACAAGATAGACCTGGGATATAAGGTGCCCTGCTTCTTTTGTTTTCCTCCAAACAGAGAATGTCACAGCCTAGCAGTAAATTCTGCCCCCACACAGAAGTGAGTGAAATGCTCCCTCTCTGAAGACTGGCCAGTTTTTCTTTTTCTTCTTTTCTTTCCCTTTTCTTCCCTTTCATTTTGTGCACCAGAGTGCTAACTGGAACCTCTAGGAACAAGATTAAAGACTACAGAGGTGCACAGGACAGCTAACCCCTCCCCTGTGACCTGTGGTTAGAGAGGCATAGGGAACTAAAAAGCCTCCTATGGGGACTGTGCAGTCTGGGGACGCATTGAGGGGACAGGAGAAAGGTACTCCATAGCACCCTACCTCACCTCCTGACAAAGTTACAGACTATAGGGGAGGTGGGTGGCAGTGGCAGCGGACCTTGTAAAGCAACGAGTCGCAAGTTAGTACTTTCCCCTCAGGAAAGGAGTAAGAATTGGGACTGAGCAGGAGCAGAGGACCCACAGCATCCCACCCCACCCTGAACAGATGACCTGAAAGGACAGAGACTTGCCAGTGGAAGAGGAACACAG
>NW_004955439.1:20463406-20468588 GCF_000276665.1 Chinchilla lanigera
TCTCTTACCTATACTTTTGTTCTAATCTGTAAGTCTTCTTTTCCTCTTTTCTCAATTACCTTTCTAGATTTAATCATATTTTCATGAGTGAATAGTCTCCAAATTTCGTGGTTAACTTCAATAATCCTGTGCTTACTCCTTCATTTTTTCTCTTCTGTCCTCTTCTCTAGTTCACAAAGCTTGCATGATCATCCTATGTCCTCCAGCCTTGTTTCTACTTTATTTCTTTTCAGTTATTTCTGTTTTATCCACTACCTTCTTAAATTTCACCACCACAGGGCAAAAGCACTCTACCAAGGGGAAACACTTTGCATACAAGCCCCCAATTTATGATTGGTTGTTTTATATAACTGTAGATTTTACTCCTATAGTTTAAGGTACAAAATTAATAATTATGACAATTTGTCAGTTTCTAAAAACTGTGCTTGATGCTATTGTTATTGCTAATTATACTACTTTAGCTAGGATGTCATATTTGTTGTAATCAGTTGTTCTCACTTCTATAACAGTACTGACAAACTCTGGGGTAAAAACTCACCACAGCCTGGCACCAAAGGACTGGGACCTAAACCAAACAGATATGAACATCTCACTCTTTCTTTTTTTAACTGGGAATCAAACTCAGGACCTTGTGCTTGCCAGGCAGGTGCTTGTGCCACTGAGCTATATCCCCCACCCTTTTTAAAAAATGTCACTGGTTTCTTTAATTGGTTAAGTGCACAAAATGTGACAGGAAAATCTGTTTTAAACAAATTGAAAAGCTTTTCAAAAAATTCTTCCCCAGGTCAGACATATACACATCCACAAAAATGGTGTTACCAGAAAAGTGTCATACACAAGTTGTATCCTGAATTATTCAGGGAAATAGCTGAAACAGGAATTATCACAAAGTTAACAGGTTAACAATTTTTAAAAATTGAGTCTTCAACTATTGCATGGCACAAAGTTATACTATGTAAAGTAGTGCTAGGTATGAAAGAAAATTTCTAGATAGTTTCCAGCAAAAATGCCTTTCTAGAAAAGAAATCAAAACAACACAATCAGCAGACTAAGGAAGCTATTGCTAGATATCAGAAACACAATTTCTCATATCTGTGCAAGAAAATCCTATTTATCCACAGTGGATTAAAATTTCAAGAAAATATAAAGCCATTTTTAACAACTATTACTTTACCCATTTTAAATTTGGTTTCTTTGTGGGGGTGGGCAGGGACATAGCTCAATGGTGCAAGCTCCTGCCTGCCAAGAGCAAGGTCCTGCGTTCAATACCCAGTACCCCCCCTAAAATAAATGAATTCTGTTTCCTCACCCTACCCACCAAGTAATTAAGCATAATCCATCCTGGATATTTCAGGTTCATATGCCTCCATAATCATATGGGAAAAAAATTATTAATTGGGAAGGTGGGATCTTGGGACAGACACAAACCAAGAACCTCCTATACACAGAAGACATCCTTGACTTTTTTATGAGAGGCTTTCATACTAATCATAAAGCTACTTACCATAAAAATTTATAAGGATCAACAGAGAAAACAAAATGAAAAATTTTGAAATAGAAAAATGAAAAGACACAAATGAAAAATGCAATCTCAGACCTCCAGCCCATCAAGAACAAGTCCAGGAGACGATGAAATAGAGGAAAATAGAAGGCATACACTTGAAATAACCACAAGGCCATAGAGGAAATCAGCTCAGAAGTAATCTCTCAGATAAAAAAGAAATGACAATCATAATAAAAGAATTGCTCAGCAAATGTAGAATAGAGATGGATAAAAAATAGAGGAGCATAGGAAAATGATGTAAATGGTGAATAACCAATATAGGAAAGAAATAAAATGCATGAAACAGATTCAAACAAGTATCCAGGAAATTAAAAATTCCATTGAAAGAGGGCAAAACCACTTGAATGAAACTGAAAATAGACTTTCAGACCTTGAAGACAGGATCACAGCTAATGATCATGAAAGGGAAGATCTCTTAAAAATGACAAGTGATTAGAAAAGAACAATTCAATAGCTACAAGACAATGCAAAGAAAAATAATAAAGTCTGGGTGTCAATGAAAAAGCAGGAGTCAACACACATAAAAAGAATATTTGCAGAATAGCAGAAAATTTCTCAAGCATGAGAAAAGAATCTGACATACAGTTAAGTGAGGCATACAGAACTCCAACTAGCCATGACCAAAATAAATCTATATCCACACATATAATAATCAAAAACACAAAAATTCAGCTAAAGAACAGAATATTAAAAGTTGTTCGAGAAAAGAAACAGATCACCTATAAAGGAAAGTCCATCAGAATCTCACCAGACTTCTCATCTCAAACCCTTAAGTCAAGAAGAGCTTGGAGTGAAGTATTTTAAGGCCTGAAAGAAAACAACTTCCAACCCAGATTGATGTACCCTGAAAAACTATCTTTAAAAATCAATAGAGAAATAAGACACTTCTATGACAAAGACAAACTAAAGAAATTCACAACCACCAAATCAACCCTACAAAGAGTACTGAAAGATATTCTAGACAGAGTTTAAAATGAACACAATTCCAAGAAAAAAATGGAAAGAAACTACAAAACAGGACATATAATTAAACAGAGGGGAAAAGCAGGGAATCAACAGCAGGAAAGTAACATGACAAAGCTAAGCCAATATGTATCAGTTATAACCATCAATGTAAGTGGCCTCAATTCACCAATCAAAAGAAACAGATTGGCAGAATGAATCAAGAAACATGGTCTAAAAATATACTGTATAAAAGAAACACATTTAACTAAACAAGAAAGTCTGGAATGAAAGTTAAAGAATGGAAAACAACACTCCATGCAATAGGAACCCAGAAAAAAGCAGGGGTAGCTATTCCATTTGAAGACAATGTGAACTTCAAAGCAAAAATGATCAAAAGACATAAAGAAAGTCACTAAATACTTGTTAGGGGAAAACTTGAACAGGATGAGATACCAATCATAAATATGTATGCACCAAATATAGGAGCACTTAATTATATAAGACAAATATTAATAGACATGAAAAATCAAATAAACAATAACACAATTGACACAGGGGACATTAATACCCCAATATCACAAATAGACTAACTACAGAAAAAAATCAGAGAAAAAATATCAGAACTGAACCAAACCTGTGAACAAAGGGACTTAGCAGATGTTTTCAGAGTGTTTCCACCACAACATCAGAATACACATTCTTCTCAGATGAACACAGGGCATTCTCTAAAATAGACCATAGACTAGCCCATAGATTATGCTTAAGTAAATGTAAAGGAGTTGAAATTATGTCATGCATATTACCTAACCATAGTGCAATGAAATTGGAAATTAACGGCAAAAGAAACTCCAAAAACTCCATAACACGCTGAGTTAAATAATGCCCTCTTGAACAACAAATGGGTAACAGATGAATTTAAAGAAGAAATTAAACAATATCTACAATTAAATGAAAATAAAGATACAACATGCCGGAACCTGTGGGTTATAGTGAAAGCAGTCATAAGAGGTAAATTAATAGTGCTGAATTCTCACATTAGGAAAACCGAAAGAGCACTAAAAAATAACCCAATGTTACACCTCAATCTTCTAGAGAAAGAAGAGCAAGTCAAGACCAAAGCCTAGGAAAAAGATGAGAACAGAAATTAATGCAATTGAGACTGAAAAAACAGTACCAATAACTAGTGAGTCAAAATGTGGGTTCTTTGAATAAGGTTAATAAACTGTTAGCCAACTTTATCAAAAAAGGAAAGAAAAGACTCAAATTCATACATTGAGGAATGAAAAGGGTAAAATCATTACAGATCTTGTGGAAATTCAGAAGATCATCAGTACCTACTCTGAAAGTCTTTATTTGCATAGGATGGAAAACACAGAAGAAATGGAAAGATTTCTAGATATGTATTAATTCCCAAAGCTGAATCAAGAAGATATAAAAATTATGAATAACCCCATATCAGTAAATGAATTTGAAGATGTAATTAAAAACTTACTAACAAAGAAAAGCTGAGATCCTGTTTGATTTACTGCTGAATTCCATAAGAATTTAGAGAAGATGGGGCTGGGGATTTAGCTCAGCGGCACAGCGCCTGCCTGGCAAGCGTGAGGTCGTGAGTTCGATTCCTGGTACCAGAAAAAAAAAAAAAAACGAGAATTAGAAATTTAGAGAAGATTTAATGCAAATACTCCTCAAACTCTTTGATGAAATTGCAAGGGAAGCAATTCTCCCTAACTCACTCCTGGAAGCAAATATTATCCTGATACCAAAACCAGAGAGAGACTCAACCAAAAAAGAGAACTACAGGCCAATCTCCCTAATGAACTTAAATGCAAAAATCCTCAATAAAAAATACTACCAAACAGAATGTAGTAAATCAAGAAGTACATAAGCCATGACCAATTGGGATTTATCCCAGGAATGCAGGGATGGTTCCACATATGCAAATCAAGAAATGTAATTCGCCATATGAACAGAGCAAAAGACAAAAATCCCATGATCATCTCAGTAGATGCAGAAAAAGCTCTTGATAACATCCAACACTAATTCATGATAAAAACCCGACAGAAAATCAGAATAGATGGTGTTTACCTCAATCTTATCAAAGTCATCTATGACAATCCAACAGCCAACATCATACTAAATGGACAAAAACTGAAAGCTTTCACTTTAAAATCAGGAATAAGACAAGGATGTCCACTATCACCACTCCTTTTCAATATAGTTCTGGAAATATTAGCCAGAGCAGTTAGGTAAGCAAGAAAGGGAAATAAAAGGAATAAAGATAGGAAAGTGAGAAGTTAAATTATCATTATTTGCACATGACATGATACTCTACAAAGGAGAACTATACCAAAAACTATACCAAAAACTTCTAGATTTCATAACCAAATTCAGCTGTATAGCTGGATACAAAGTCAACACGCAAAAATCAACAGCATTCCTATACACAAACAACAAACTCACTGAGAGAAGAATTAGGGAAACCACACTCGTCACAGTAGCATTCACAGACCAAGGATATAATTCAGCAGCACAGCACCTGTCTGGCAAGTGAAAGGTCCTGAATTTGATTCCCAGTACCAAAATAAAACAAAGCAAAACACAACAGCACCCAAACAATGAAATACTTAGTAATCAATCTAACATAGAAAGTAAAATATTATATATATATAT
>NW_004955439.1:20468904-20476891 GCF_000276665.1 Chinchilla lanigera
TACTGTGATAAAATCAGCATGGTACTGGCAAAAAACAGACCTGAGGATCAATGGAACAGATTAAAAGATGCAGACACAACTATGAACACACTCAGCCTCCTTAACCTCGACAAAGAAGCCAAACATGTTCAATGGAACAAAGACAGCCTCTTCAATAAATGGTGCTGGAAACACTAGCTTTCCACATGTCAAAGACTAAAACTAGACCCATGTCTATCACCATGCACTAAATTAAAGTCAAAAATGGATCAAATATCTAAATATTAAAGCAGAAACACTAGGGCTAGTGATATATAGCTCAGTGGCACTAGTGCCTGCCTGGCAAGCACAAGGTTCTGAGTTCGATTTCTGGTACCAAAGGACCAAAGGAAAAAAGCACAACAACAGAAATGCTAAATCTACTGGAAGAGAAGGTAGGTAGAAATCTTGAAGACAGAGGGATAGGCAGAGAGTTCATGAACAAAATCCAGACTGCATGGGAAGAACTGAAAAGAATCAACAATTGGCACAAGGACCTGAGTTCGGTTCCCAGTACCAAAACAAACCAACCAAAAAACAAAAAACCCCACAGAAATGCTAAATCTACTGGAAGAGAAAGTAGGTAGAAATCTTGAAAACACAGGGGTAGTCAGAGAGTTCATGAACCAAATCCAGACTTCATGTGAAGAACTTCAAAGAATCAACAACTGGTATCTCATCTTATTAAAAAGTTTTTGCATATCAAAATAAATCACCAACACAGTAAAAAGACAACCCACAGAGTGGGAAAAAGTTTTAGCCACCTGTCTCTCAGACAAAGGACTCCTATATAGAACATATAAAGAATTAAAAAAAATCACGCCCCCCAAATTCAAAGACCCAATAAAAAAATTGGCATCTGAGATGAATACACACTTCTCAGATGAAGAATCCAAATGGCAAATAAAACTATGAAAAATGTTCAACATCATTGGTCATTCTAGAGATGCAAATTAAAACAACACTGAGATTACATCTCATTCCAGAAAGAAAGGCTATCATCAAGAAATCAACCAATAACAAATGCTGGTGAGGCTGTGGGGAAAAAGGAACCCTTCTCCACTGTTGCTGGGAGTGCAGACTGGTGCAACCACTGTGGAAATCAGTGTGGAGATTCTTCTAAAAAGCTAGGATTAGAGGTCCCATTTGACCCAGCTATTCCCCGTCTGAGGACATTCCCAGAAGATTTTAAAACATCATACCATAGCAATATATGTGCACCCATGTTTACAGCAGCATAATTTGTCATAGCTAAATCTTGGAAACAACCCAAATGCCCATCAACCAAGGAATGGATAAAAAAGATGTGTTTTCATATAATGGAGCACTTCTCAGCCATAAAGAAAGATAAACTTGAAACATTTTTAGGTAAATGGATGCAACTTGAAACCATACTCATAAGTGAAATAAATCGGACTCACATGTATAAACATATTGTCTCCCTAGTGTGAGAAACTGAAAGAGTTAATAAGGTCTAAAATGTACAGTAGATGTTGTGAATTGGGAAGAAATTGTTCACAATGAAAAAAGAACTAGGATGGGGAAAGGGGGACAGGAAGGAAGGGAAAAAGAAAAAATGCAAGTCAGTTGTATTATTAGTGTCTGTTAGTTCATTGAAAAGGAAGGTTTGTGCTAATACCATTTAGAGAATTTTTTATGACCACATCTTCAACTCTGAGTAACTACTTTAAAGATAACAATATGCAATGCATTAAATATTGCTGTTCTATTATTTTGCCATCATCAGAGCATGTAGCAAACTTATTATCTGTGGGTAAGAAACTGTTACATGAAGACACACAGCAGGGGAAAAAGTCATTTAACAGATGATCTGTGCTTTTCAGACAGGGAAAAATAAAAACACTATGCTGCATTATAAACAGGAGAGGGAAGTATCCAGTGAAGAAGCCCTTAAAGAGAATGTTGTCAGCCAACACATGCATCTCATCAAAAGAAGTCTTCAATAGTTGTTTCTGTTTTCAATTATCAGTATTCAGAGAACTTCGTGGGTGTACTATTAGTTCTAATGCCATCTCTGGTCTTCTTAATATATGTCCTATCACATTAGCAAAGCAGAGAGCTGCCTTACTTGTGGAAACTAAATGAATTCTATTTCTAAAATATTACTGCACAGACATGTAAATCACAGAAGAATACTGCTCTAAAACTTGGTATCAGTTTCTGCCTCACATACTTCACGGAATGATAAACTGAAAAGTTGGGTGGGTTGGTAGAAGGTCCACTGCCAACCATCCCTTACAATGTTTCTCATTTATTCGAATGGTCTGTGTAAAATTTTCACACCTTCTTCCTGGTAAGTTACCCCATGAACTGCTGTACCTTTAGAGAAAAACTTTAAAATAGGTACTTTCAAACTTGTGTTGAAAGCCAAAGAATCTGCTGTATGAGAGGGAGCCAGTTTTCTTCCTAGTAATGAAAAACCATCAAGTTTCTCAATGAACTCCCTTTAACTTTTAAATCTTATGATTAAGAAAGAACAAACTGTGAAAATGTATGTTCATTACACTAAGATCAAGTCTATAAAGCAGAACCATGTATATCCAACAATTTCTGTTGATTCTGAAAATAGAAACAAGTGACTACAGTGGATAGTGTTTCTATAGAGTCAACTCCTCTCAGAGGCAGGTGGCACAACCTTAAAGGATGCTGCTTAGCTTCATTCTGAGGCCGCAGCAATTCATCAGGCTCATTTCTGAAACTTCTTTCGTTTTACTATACATATCTTGATGATATATAAAGACATACAACTCACTGATAATATTTCAAACCCCACTTATACATTTGCATAACATGTTAACAGTGAATCAGAAGAAAAGTCCTAGAGTCTTCTTGACAAAAATCTGCTTACAGCTGCAAAGCTTGAAGAACCCATTCATTAGACCATAAATGTCTGCCACATCCAGGGAGTTAGCTGTGAGAGTTAGTCCTATGTTTTATTTTTGAAGTCAAGGCATAACCAAGCCAACCAGGTCTTCACTTAAGCGTTTTTTCCTTGTATTTTGTGTGAATTCTGAAGGTGTTTTCTGTAGGTTTTAGATTTTATTCAGCTGTATAGTTAAAGACTAAATTCTTTATTTGGAATAAAATATTCTTGTCTTACACAATAGGTAGTAAAAAGGAATAAGGTATACATATTGACCATAAATGAAAAGAGAAAACCAGTGCAAAATGCAGCAGACATACATCTCTAACATATTGCAAAGGCTGATACAGGACAACACTACTTCAGAAAGGTGCCAGCAAAATGGTGAATGTGTGAAAATAAAGAAAAATAGTGTATTTATAGGGTGCAGAAAAGCTTCCCAGAATCTGACAGAACCCATGCATTTCTGCACCCAGAATACACTTAGAGAATAATTTAACCATGACAATAGGGACTACAGAAAATGGTATATTGTGTATAAATCTGGCCTCTCTAATTGCCTCCTTATGTGCCTGGAACATCCTGATGTTGTTCATGTTCAACTGCCAGTATTTCACATATCCTCCATGGTCTGCTGTCAATATCCGCATGTCATTATGTGACCAAGTTATGGCCCTCACTGGGCTCTTGTGAGCCCATAATATTGTTTCAAAATTGAAAGTGAGTCCATTCCACAAGTTGAACTCTCCACCAGAAGCTCCACTGACTAATCATATTCCCGCTGGAGTCCACCTCACAATAAATACTGGACACTGCATTTACTGATGTCCAAACAAACTTTGTAGTTACTGCATTCATAGGATTATTCAACATTCCTATGGGTGGGGCCAAATCATTATAATAACCTGCATCACACTGAATTGCCTGCATATCTCTCTGGTCTCTTTGCCATATTTTATTCTCCAAATACCTAATTACAGATGGATTGTAATCTACGGTCTTCCGATTTATGGCTTTTCTCATCAATTTCCCATGAAAAGCAAGCTGTTGCATTGCTTGCCACTGCGCAAAATCAGGCAGCTATCGAGGCACTTGGTGTTGGAACCTTGGCATATGGAAAAGACGAGGAAGAGAACCAATTTCTGTGGTCATGGTGATGTTTTCCTTCTAGGACACGTCTGGCATTGAGCAGAGCTCCTACTGTCTTCACAGTTGGGAATGTTTCCCTGTCTGGCCTCCTTCCTCCTCCTGTTTCAGTACCTCTCCTCCGAAGGTACAGCCACCATCTTCCCCTGTGAGCTACAGAGCCTGTTCTATTATTTTGTTATGAAATTTTGTTTTACTTTTTTTCCCCATTAAAAAAAAAATAGAAAAGGCACACCTAGTGTAATTGCAAACTAGAACAAATAATAAAGAGAAGAAATTAATGAAATAGAAAACATCACAGTTGGGTAACACAAGACATTCTAACAGTGAGATTAATTTGGGCATGGAGGAGGCACAAGCAATATTAGAAATAAAAACAATACCAAAGCACATTGCTTCTAAAGTGCTCACAGCAAATTAGAGACTGCCCAGACTAGAATTTGGGCCTGGCTAACCCCCTTGTCTGCATCTACAAGAGTGTAATTATGTGCCCAACAAATCCTCAGTGAAGACACGTTGACAGTGGCACCAACGTAAAGAGTGGACCCTCCAGGTTGGCCTATCTCTTAGAACAGATATGCAGGAAGTAAAGCAGAGACACATAAAGCATGTGGACAACCTCTGTCAAGCACTTTCTTCAACAGAATAGCCACGTCTCTCAAACTAACCCTCCTTTAATTATGGAGGGAAAATGATGTTGAAAAGAAAAAGGCATTGTGATTCAGTCTATCTTTAAAGGTGCTCTGAAGCCTGTGATAGATGAGAGAGAAGCTCTTTTTCTTTGTCTATAGTTTACTAGAAAGCATTAAAAATTCTAACATCAGTCTTAAAAGGCTCCTTTCCTGGGCAGTGAATTCAAACATTCGGAAGGTAGGGCTCTGACTCTGCATTATATCATGTTTTATTCTGACCAGTGTCCAAAATCCACACAAAGCTGAGACTCAGATGTTAGAAAAATTTATATTGAGGAAGTTCAGTGTGGATGAGAAATCCACTGCAGTGCCTTCAGCAGGAGACACAAGTGAGAAGCTGGCTTGAAACAGCCCTGCACTTGGCTTCAGCTCCTAAAAATTATTTCTAGTTGTAAGCTGGAAAAGGGTGAGTGAGATCTAACTAACCACTTCGCAACATTTACAACAAGAGGGTAGAGAACCATTCCCACCAATGAAGTCACAGCCTGCACAGCTGCCTGACTGGCTGAAGTCACAGCCAGCACCACCAAATGAGAAAAATAGCATATTTGCCATCAGACCACTAAAAGCAAATTAGACACAAAGGTTCAAAGGATTTTCTGCAGGCTATATAGTGTGAGTGATCTAGGTGTCATAGTTCATAGGCTTGATTGAAGGACACAAGTACTCTGGAGGAAAAGAGAATAGATGTCCAATCAAGACCCTGGATGCTAATCTAATTTGGCTACATAAGGCTATGAAACATATCCAGCCTCAGGTCTTTCTTCTGTAAAGCAAAACAATGATACCTTTCCACCATGCTCCAAGGATTAAGTCTAACAGCCACACAGAGGCATTCTGGAAATTGAGTACCCTGTCCCCTTTGTTTGTAGATGCTCCCAATGGACCCTCTTTGCATGAATAATGTGTAAACTCTAGGTCTATGGCAATACTTTGGGTTCATAATGTTAGTCAGCTGAAGGCAGAATACAGCTTCTCTCTCTCTCCCTCTCTCTCTCTCTGTCTCTCTCTCTCTCTGTCTCTCTCTCTCTCTCTCTCTCTCTCTCACACACACACACACACACACACACACACACACACTTTTTTTGAGAAAGGATCTCACTGTGTAGTGCAGGCTGGCCTTCAACTTGCTATGTAGCCCAGGGTGGTCTCAAACTCACAGCAATTCTCCTGCCTCAGCCTCCTGAGTGCTAGGATTGCATGTGTAAGTCACCACACCTGGCTTATTTCACCTTTCTGACAGAATCTCAAAGAAGAACAAACTGCTTCATATTCAGAACTGAAGACCCCAAAATACTAGCACACTAAACCCTGAGATATTTTGGATGGCTGAGTTTCCTGAACAGGTAGGGGGTCTCCTCCTGAGTCAAAACATGACAGACAAGCCAAAAGAAGCACAAAACTATTTGGGATTTTAAAAAAGAAATCTCTTCAATATATTTCAAAAATTTTTCTGTGGCCTTAAAGAGTACATTCTGAATATCACCTTAGTTTTCCTTGAAGATATATGATCACTATTCTAAGCACACTGAGGTACAACCAGCTGGTGACAGTGATAGGTGATAGTTCTTATAGGGTTGCGAAGGGTTTAATCCAATGCTTACATATACAAATGAGAAAGCTAGGCCCAGAGAGTTTACACGACTTACCTAAGCCAAACGCACATTTGGAGACTATGTCAAGACCCACGAATTTCCACCATTCCACACTTCAGAAGCCTCTGACCTTCAAAAGATACCTTTATAGAACCCCAGGATACCAGTGACCATGGTACCCAAGAACATGCAAGTATCTGTTAGGGCATTCATTTACAGATTTTTTATATCTCCCTTCTTTGCTGCCCAAGGCATTCATGAAAACTACACTTAAAAAGGTGTGCACTTTGCTTTTTTGAAGTTGTTCATTTGCAAATGTCTTCTGGTTGGTTTGGGAAGTAAGTTCTGAGCAGCTCTGCTGAATGGAAAGGAAGCAGCTCCCTAATAGGTACACTCTAGGGACGCCTGTGGCAGTGTTCTCGCCCTGGCCATTCCTAACAGGAGGCCCACCGCAGCTCAGAATTAGAATCCACACAACCTCAGCGAGCTACATGCCAACTCCAGATACAGGAGGCGACCACACCAAAGGTCACCTCTAGCAGCAGCAAAAAGGAATGCCTGCCTCTTAGGGCAGGATTTCCCCATCATTTAAGTAGGTCCTTCAAAAGTGGTATGACAAAAACAAGATAAAGACGAAGTACATTATTTTCTTTCTCCATTTACCTGTGCCCATTCAAGCAGTTTTGTTCAAATTTAGTTGATCTCTGACTGTAGAAAAATCAAAAAAACTACTCATAAGTGCAAATCCACACAGACGCACGCTACTGGCCCAGCAGGTGCAGGAAGAGAGCCCTGAGGCCACCAGACATCCTAAGATGCTGCGCACCACACAATCCTAACCAAACGTGGGGACCGCTCTCCCCTCACCCCCGCCTGCCACTGCATCTCCACCAGCCACCGGCCCTCTTCCTACCAGGAAAATCCACAAACTCTGATCCAAAGCCTCAGCTTTCCTAACTTTTTTGGATGTTGCTCTTTGCCCCACAGCAGTTTTACCAACCATTTCCCCCGGAGCCTCGACCTTTACCCCTCCGCGTTTTGGGTAATCATTTGGGCAACAGGGAACAGCACTGGCCTTCAAAGGCGGATTTCCCCTCTCCTTTCCCCTGGACCACAGGCCATCCAGACCTGCAGGAATCTCTTGCCCCAGAAGTAAAAGTTCAGAGTCTAGACCCACCGCCTCCAATCAATGCGTCAACACCTCTCAAAGATAAAACGTATCTTTCTGGGTGCTTTGCAGGCAGGTGAGCAAGAAACATCTATAATTTGGCTCCTATGAAAGTTTTCGCTCACACCTGAAACAAAAGCATCTCCTGGTTAGCCCACTGGCACGAAAAAATAAAAGAAAGGTCTCTCCCGATAGTTGGAAGGCGCTTCCGAACGTCGGGCGAACCTGGTCGGTCCCCAAAGCGTCCCACGGACTCCCGGTAGCCAGCGCCTCGCCGTCTCCGCGTCCGACGGGAACTGAGCAGCGGCGTCTCCCACGGCTTCCCCGGGAGGGAGCCCGGCGCCCTTACCTCGGTGACGATGGTGGCGTGGGCCTGGGCGTAGCGCCAGCCGCCGCGGCACGGCACGAGGGGCGCGGAGCGGTTGGGGAAGGCGGCGAGCGGGTCGGCGCAGCTGAGCGCCGCGCTGCTGTTGGCCGCCTCCAG
>NW_004955439.1:20477351-20482501 GCF_000276665.1 Chinchilla lanigera
TCTGGTGCGGGCCCGGCGAGGCAGCGCCGCGGGCCGAACCCGCGGGGACGAGGCGGAGCACGGGCCCGGTCCGAGATCGCGAGGGACCGGCACCGCCTCCGGCCTGGCGCGGAGCTCCTTTTGGTCCCGCCAGCAGCATGCCCTGAGATCCGCTCCGGGCCAGGGTCCGCAGGAAGAAAGTTCCAGGATCCGCCAGCCGCTCGGGGGCTCCTCGGACGCGGTTGCGGGGCAGCACGTGAAGACTGAGGGCACGCGCACAGAGGGTCGCAGGCTCCAACCTCCTCCTGCGCTGCACTTGCAGAGACCGCTCAGCGCACCCTGGTCCAGGCCGACGGCTCCCAGCACAGCAGCTGCCACCTGCACTGGCCATAGCAGGGCTGGAACTCTGCAGGATTTGGACGACATCTCGGGGACTGTCCAACATGCCAGTAGGGCAGCGTGGCAACTCACAAAGTTAAGCACTTCACGCGAACCCCACTAGATTTCCTTTTTCTATGGGTTGTCCCACTTACTCCCAGCCTGAGTTGCCCGCAAAGGGTAGCTGGGTGGCTTGGATCCATGTTTCGCCCTTCTTTATTGGCCCCAGAGATCCTCACGGCCCTGAGGGATCCCCACTTGGGGGACTCTGCTCCCACCTAGGCGGCTAGGCCGGTGCAGGGTCACTTGGCCTGGCCGGGTACCCTCTTTAAGGATGTAGCTCTGGCTGTGGCCATCGCCCTGTACTGCACACTGCAGTCGCTGGGCAGGCCCAGCCTGAAGTGCTGTTCAGAACACTTTCACTGCTCTTTCCCGCTCCCACTCCACAACTATCTGCCCACATTCTGCTCTCAGCTCAGTTTTTTTAAAGGTCCGCAGAGGCCAGTGCACAGGTTTACCTCCCCTTCCTCTTTGCTTAAGTGCCAGTGGGCCTCATCAGTCCCTAACTTAAGGACCATTTAATTGGCTAGGCCCAGTTTTCCCATCTGTCAAATGAGTCTCATGTACTCACTCAGTCACATGAGGTCTGAATAGTTTAATAGGTGACAGCTAAAACCTGGCAGAAAAGCACATATGTGCCATGCACATTATAAGCGCCAACTCTAACTACTGTCACTCTTGCTGCAAGTTGACACCAGACTTGTTGGATTGGCTCAGGGATTACAGACACTGTGCTGCGAAATACCCCTGATGGTGTGGGACACACAGTGTGACTCATTAAATAATGCTCACCACCCCAACCCCGCCTGATGAGGATTTTACCTGCCTGCTAGACCCGACTCAATCTATCCTCCAAGCAGCTCCTCCTGCTGTGCTGTCGTTTGGTGTCACTGTGTTCTTCCTGGCCCCAGACTCAGAATCTCAGTATCATCCCTTCCTCAGGCTTTCATTCAAACATCACCAGGGGAGGGAGCGCCCATCCTGTCATCACCGCTGTTACCACCACCGCCGCCTGGAAGATACGCGCACCCGCAAGCACATCCCCCAGCTCCCTTTCCTGCCTTGTGTCCAAAGCACTGTATGATTTTAGTCATTCGTTTATTTGTCACACAGTTGTTTATGTGCCCTATCTGTGTGTCTCCACTCCAACTCAGTTCCTGGAGGACAGGTTTGGTCTGGTTCGCCACCACCTGGCACACTGCTGGTACCTAGCTCTTGCTCAGTCAGTGTTTGTGGCATCAATGCAGACTTTTGACCCCACACATGTACATTCACACATGTCCCCTGCGATTTTTGTACATCCTCTTCCTGTCTGTGGCCCAGTGCCTCCCAGCTAGCCAATTCCCCTGGGATCTTGCCTGCAACCATGGCCTCACAACTGGCTCTCGAAGAGCTGCTCAGAGATGCGGCCTTTAGCAGCTCACCTTGTTTTCCCAGTTCAGTCCTCATTTCTCACCTCTCTTTCAGTCTAACCTGGGTCCCTCATCAAATTATCACCTCATGGGCAGCCAAGCAGAGCTACTTGCTAATCCTCAAATTCTTGAATTTTCCTCAATCTGTGCCAATGGACATGAAGTTCCCTCTTCCTAGAATGTCGCCTTCCCACCCCAGCCTGCTCACTCCAGCAAGCCTGGTTCTGATGCCAGCACCTCTCCCAGAAGAAGCCTTTTGTCTGGCCCAGCCACTTGACTTTATTATTAATACCAGCATATGTGTGCAGTGTATAATGTCCACTCCTGTGTGGAGCTGGCGCATGTACATAGCACATCTTCATTCCTCTTTCATCTCCTTCCCTCCCCTTCATTCTCCCTCCAGCTCTTGATCCCCTTCCTGTTTGAGAAAGAACTATTCCTCTACTTCCAATTACCTTTTATTTTGCTCTTTATTTATAATTTGCGTTTCTCATATAATAGAATTTGTGCAATATTTAAGCTTGTGTCTGATTTATTTTGGTCTCCAAGGTACACCCATTTCCCTACAAATGACTCAAATTTATCCCTCTTTATGGTAGAGTAGTACTCCATTGTGTATAAATATACTTTTTCTTTATCCACTCATCTGTTGATGGGCATATAGGCATTTCCAAGATTTAGCTAGTATGAATTGTGCTGTTCTAAACAAGAGTATGCGTGTTTTACTGTGATACAAAGACTTCAACTCTTTCAGGAAATACCTAGAAAGGGAATAACTTAGTCAAATGGAATTTCTATTTTAATTTTTTGAGGCCTCTCCATACTAATTTCCATGGTTCTTATGCCAGTTTACATTCCCACCAACAATACAGAAGACAGCCTCCCATGCCTGCAACCTCACCAGGTTCATAGAGCCAGCTGCTGTCCTATAAATGTGCGCCTTGTAAAGGTAATCATATAAAGGTAATGGTGAAGATAACATGGTAGACAAGGAATGCAGAAAATTTTAAGGAAAGTTAAGTGCACAATAACAACTAGTTAAAAGTCAGATCTAAGCCAGGAATGGTGGCACATGCCTGTAATGTCTACACTTTCGGAGACTGAGACAGGAGCATCATAAGTTTTAACCTAGCCTGGGCAAATTACCAAGAACCTGTCTCAAAAGGAAAGAAAAAGAGAGAATAGCCTTTCACCCTACTCCTAACATAGCAAAGAACCTTCTTACAGAATTTCTTTACATTGTTATTTGTGTTGTGGTTGTCATGTATTTTTATTTTAATTGTCCTTTTAAAAAAGTAACTTGAATATGTAGATGAGTAAATGGTGTTTACGAAGTTGCTAAGAGCCCAGACTTTGGAGCTGAACCCACTGGGTTCAGTGCCTTGGTCTTCATTATTGTTGAGGTATTTTGTTTGTTTGTTTGTTTTTTGTTTTTTTTTTTTTTTTTGTACTGGGAATAAAACTCAGGATCTTGCGCTTGCCAGACAGGCACTGTGCCGCTGAGCTCCCCCCACCTAGCCCCTGGTCATTATTGTTGAATGATCCTTTGCAATTTTTTTTTTTTTTTTTTTTTTGGAACAGGGCTTCACTAAACTGATCAGTCTGGGCTCAAACTTGCCATCTTCCTGTCTCAGCCTCTCAGACTGGCCTTCTCAATTTTAATGCAAATCACTTAGATCACTACTTGAAACATACATGCTATGTAAGAGTCAGCTATTAATAAAGGTAGTGATTTTTAAAGTACCATCCACTACCAGAATTAATGTGTCACCCTACTATGTTTGCTGTAGATATACTGTTACAAAGTGGTACTGTCTCACAGACACAATTGGAGTCTCCCTCCTACCCACTTAACCCTTACCTCATGCCGTAGTCGCTTTTCTCATTACTGAGACAAAACACTGGCCACCCAAAGTTAAAGGAGGAAGGATTTACTTTGGCTCACAGTTTGTAGAGGTTTCAGTCTATAGTTGGCTGGTGTCAAGATAGAATGAATACAAAGGGCCATCACAGAGGAGAAACAGTTTGTGGTATGACAGACAAGAGCAGCAAAAGCAGCAAAAGCAGCAGCTGCTACAGCAGCCTGCCTCTCCCTTTTACCCCTTTTAGGGTCCCCACTTTTAGGTGGTATCACCCATACTCAGGGTGGGCCTTCCCATTATCCACACCAGAACTATGCTAACCCAATTGGTGGACTAATTTAGTAATCACACACTCTTGATCCAGCCACCACTGAAAAGCCCCATCTATGACACATGAAGCTTTGGGAAGACATCTAGATACAAGCCATAGAATCCCAGTCTCTTCTCTTCCTTCCCAAGGCAGTCATCAGGCCCATGCCTTAGAAGAAGAGCCTGAGGAATGGGATCAGGGGCATTGAGTAAGGAATCCTGGAGCTCCCAGTGTGGGTGGGATGAGGGCACTGGGCTTTGAGTGGACACAACCCTTTGGCCCAGGGGCAAGAGGAACAGACAGAGTGGGACCCCTGATGACCCTGGACCTCTCTTGCCCATGTTTAATTAGCATGTTTTTTACCTTTCTTCCTGTCTGTATTTTAATCCTTTTAACTCATAGGAATTGCCACACAAAGTAGATATTATTTGGAGTGTTGAAAATTTAAATAAATGGTACCATACTCTACATATTTTTCTGTCACTTCTTTTTTTTCACTCCACGGTATATTTTTGAAACCTATTTGTCTTGGTAAATAGAGAGACAACTGACTTACTCAGACTAACAGTTCATCATTCTACTGAAAGGCTGTAATGCAAGTTTTCCACTCCTTTATTGAGGGACATACAACTGGTTTTAATTTTTCACAATTCTAAGTTGTGAAACAATTACAATTCACAATTCTAAGTTGTGAAACAATTACAATTACCTATTAAAAATTCTCTTATATTCTACAAGAATTGATCTAAGGTAAATGCCTGGAAATAGACTAGCTAGACTGTAGAGTGCATGCACTTTGAATGTTATTAAATATTGCCAAATTGCTTTTCAGACAGTTGGAACCAATTTACATCCTGCTACCAACACATGAGATTATCCATATTCATGCCAACATTTGGTCTTGCTAGACTCAAATAGTTTAGCATATTCTAAAGATATAAAAAGCAATCTCATAATTTGTGTTATATGTCCTTGGTTTAGTCAGATTTCATGCCTTTTATGTATTTATTTATCATCCAAGTTTTATTTTCTGCTAGTTGCATGTCCTATCCTGTGCTATGTTGTTTTTGTTATTTGTGGGGGTTTTATAGGACATGGAGGAAATTATTTCTATATTTGTGTAGTTTGCTCACTTTTCAATTATATATA
>NW_004955439.1:20482601-20507593 GCF_000276665.1 Chinchilla lanigera
ATATATACTATCTTCTCTATGGTTTATCTTAACTTTTGTGTAAACAGGCATAAAAAATTTTAGCAGGCTGAATTAAAAGTATGCATTCAAAGCAAATAGAGTGCAGTCCCTTGTCAGAGACACGTTATAATATGGAGCTGGGAATACTTCTGTGCTGTGGGAAATGGAAATCAGAGTAAATTTGCAAATCTGTAGAAAGGTTTGGTTTGGTCTAAAGGAAAAAAGTGATGGCCCACCCACAGGTAGAAAGACAGGATCCAGTCTATAGTATTATTTTAACGGATGCTCTAAGGCATTTTGCCCAAAAATGCTCTTTGAAACCTTTGAATCTGTTTCTCTTTTAAGATCAAGTTTCTACCCTTTACCTTATCAACTAAGCTAATATATAGACTTAAGTACCTTTAAAGAGTTTTGGGGGTGAAGGATCTGGAAGAAAAGGACTATATACAAGCCCAGGGAGTGCAAATATGGATAATTTGAGGAAACTTTTGTTCTGAAGTTGCAGTCATCTTAAAGATATAATTTATAATCTCTGATTTTCCTTGTCTCCTTCCTACCTTCTTTATTTCTTCCATCCTACCTCATACCCCTCCCTAGACTTCCCTTATTCTTAAGGCATGCAGATGGGCTAAAGTTTCAGATTCTTAGAGGGTCCTCCAGATTGAGGGGTGGGGTGCTGCCTGCCTAGCCAGGAATCAAAAGCCTTAGTCTGATTGACCTATAGGAGACATAGGAAGGTAGTTTTGTCATTTCATGGAACATCATCCTCTTTCCCTCCGGTCTGGACAAAAGAAGTATCACTGGACAAGGTTCAAAGATATCCTGTGAAGTGGAGATTGGGAAACCTGAACTAACCCCATCTACTAGACAGATTGCAGGTTCACAGAAAAATAATTTCCATCACAGGAAAAGAATTTTCAGGACTTGTCAGCAAGAAACATCCAGAGGTATATTAGGCAGAATTTAAAGTACACACTCACAGCATAGGCCTTCAAGAGAGAGACACTTATCTTAACTTTCTAATGCCTTGGGAACTGCAAAAATTTTAAATTGTGATATAATAGAATATGTCTGTCTCCTTTGTAGTTTCTTCTTTTTGAGCCTTGCTATAAAAATCATGCTCTACTGTGATTCTAAATATTTTCTACTGTGTGTTCATATTAAATTATACATTTCAAATTGAATTTTAAGATCTCTGGAGTTAATTTTGTGTAGAGTATGCTGGGATCTAATTTTACTTCATTTTTCCATATGGTCAATCAGTTATGCAACTGCCACTTAACTGAAGGATCTTCCCATTTCTCTAGATTTACAGTATTGCCTTGATCTTCTATGTGGTAGAATCCTCTATTTGTTGGAAACTTTTTTTTTTTTTTTTAAAAATAAAAGGAGGAAAATACTAACAGACCAACAACATTTTACAAAATAGCATAGGATCAGTACAGACATTACAGAGTTACAAACAGAGTGGTAGGGAATTAACAATGCTTATTGTATTACATATTGATATCTTCAATGTAGTTTCTCATGAAAACACATATAGACATACAAAGCTAATCAACCAATGCCTCACTGACAGTTTCTTTCAGGAAGGAAATACAGAACAGTAGAACACCCGTGTTAACTATCCTGCATATACATATATACAAACTTTCTCCTTCTTTCCCTTCTCTTTTCCCATATCCCAGTTATCCTTTACCTATGAGTGCTTTCCTATCAATTCTCAATGTCTATCATATCTCCTTGTGTTGGAAACTTATATGAGTCCTTGTTTCTGTCCTGCTGCTATATGTCCATCTCCACACTCATATTTTACTGTTTGTTACTATTCTTCTCTTAAGTTTCAACATCTAGTGGGACAACTTACTAACTTTCACACAAATCTGACTGAGATTTTGACTTTCTTCAGTTGCTTTCCAGGGACTCTAGAGAGAAACCAAGTCACACTCATCTTTGTAACTTCAAAATACTGATTACTGTTCTGTATCTGTACCATCCAATATGCTACCCATCAACTATGTATATCCACTTAAACTCACAGTAAGCAAAATTAAATGAAAGGACAATTATGTTCCTTGAGAGGAACACTTCTAATAACTAATCACCAAGTATGTAGAGCAGCTAATACATGATCTGTGAAGATAGAGAACACGTCTGTCATCACAGAATGTCCTGGTGCAGAGAAATGACCTAGACACAGTGATTCACAAATATTGAATTATGGAGTTCCCCTAAAACACAAAAATATAACCACCATGTGACCCAGCAACCCCACCACAGACGAAGTACTCAAAGGAAATGAAATCAGACAAAAAAGACTTCTACACCCCCATATTTATTGTCACATTATTCCCTTAAGCCAAGACACAGAATCAACCAAGGTATACATTGATGGATAAAGGAAATGTGGTGCTTATACACAATGGAATATTATTTAGCTAGGAAAAGAATGAAATGTATCAATTAAAAACATAAAATAAGCAAATGTTGGTTGAATAGGAATAATAAGAATCAGTTGCTCTACAATATATAGCTTTTGTAAAATATACTGAGATTAACTGTTTTTGAAAAGGTTATTGTTTCTATTTACTTACCTGAAATTTTTATAGTTGTTATTTTTATTGTATTGGAAATGGATATATTAGATATATATTCAGAGTGTATTCATTACAGAATGAAATACCAAAGTCATTAAAGTGATATAATGCCATTTGGGCAGAGTAAAGCACAAGAAAGATTAGCTTGTTTTGGAATACAATAATACATGTTCAAGTTTTTTTTCAAAAATTCATTGGAAGGGGGCCTGGGATATAGCTCAGCAGCACAAGCGCCTGCCTGACAAATGCAAGGTTCTGAGTTTGATTCCCAGCACCAAAAAAAAAAAAAAAAAAAAAAAAAAAAAAAAAAAAAAAAATCATTGGAAGAAAATTTGGCAAATAAATTGATACATTTGCCCAGGCCTAAGAAACAAAATGAAGAATTATGTTTTCTTTATTCTTTTTTAACAAATGGGTAAGAATGTTCAAAAGATTCATTTTTTTCTTATTTGGCATCATAGCTGTTTTTCATCTTAGCACGTTAATTCTATACCCATATACCTATAACTAGACCCTATTGGGATTATCAGCATGTACCACTACACTTAGTATCTAGTTCAGATATAGACACTTTGTGAAAAGTATCAAAGGGAAACTTTATATTATAATGATAATTATAATTACAATTATCACCCTACATGTAAATTTCTTCCCTTTAGGAATTAATTTTTGTTTATGTTTCTAAAATTGTAGGTGATTTCTTTCCCCATTTACTGTATATTAGAGTCAAACCATAATTTCTAGTTTTGGTTATAAACTGATAAATAATTTCTTCCCCAAAATACAATAAAATTAAGATTGTTATACCATTTTCTGGTTGAAAAAATACAATAGGTTCAAGTTCTCATGTTCTTTAAATACAAATAAAAATGTATGAATTATGGTAATCTGAGTAAATTTTAGGGCAGTTTGTACATATTTATTGAGGCAGGTGTCTAAAACAGAATATAGAAAGCTGACAGATTAAATACCTAATGATCTTGAGTGACAGCAAGTGGAAGGCTATATCTAAGTGGAGACACCACCATGAACACTTAGAGAAAGCCCAGGAGAAAAGGCATTTGTGTATTAAAAAACTAGTAAGAACAACAAAATAGGAAGGTGGTAATAAATCATTGTCTCATTTTCATATTAAGATCCCATAGGAAGGCTCTCCAAAATGCACAGTCCAAAATCTGATCTCAAATTTGCAGTGGGATTAAAAGTATATGGGACAGACTTACTTTCACTATAGACAAATTAGAGAACCTTGTTTCACTCATTTATGCCCCTCTGCCAACTCAGAGCCTGAAACCTAAGTGTTCATCATCTTGGGAGAAAGTCCAGTCACCTTTCTCAGTTCAGCCAGGACATCAGTCAGTGCCCAGGTTCCCAGCCAAATCTGCGGCATTTCATGTTCTTAATAGAGAAGCCCCTTGTAAACCAGGAGCTTCTCACCTAAGCTAAAGGCAGACTGATTTTCAATCATCCAACTGCAATCTCTTCTCCAGTTTTATTTCATTTCTTCTTCAAACCTAATTGTGCTACTCAGCTTTCCATTACTATATCAAAATACCAGAGATCAATTTAAAAGAGAAAAGTTTATTTTGGCTCACAATTTCAAAGGTTTCAATCCAAGGTTGCTTGACGCCATTGATTCTGATCCTGTAGGGAGGTGGCATGTCATGGCGGGAGCATGTATGGAAGAAGCTGCTCACCTTATGGCCAGGACTTGAAAGAGAGGAAGAGGAAGACAGGAAGGGACCAAGTCAAGAGGAAGAGACTTGAAAGAGAGAATGCTGGTCTCTTCCTCTTTTTCCTTTCAAGGACACACCCTAAGGACCTTAAACCTCCAGTAGGCTCCTTCCCTTTGAAGGATACACCCCAATAACCTAAAACCTCCCAGGAGACTCCACTAGTTCTCCATCGTCTTCCAATAGTGCTGAAGACCAAGCTTTTAACATATGGCCCTTTGGGTGCCATTCTAGAGCCAAAGAACAGCACTAACATATGGTTCAGGTTCTCTCCCAACACTCATGGCATGAGATTCTATGCCAGGGACTTTGCTATGGTTCTTCTGTATTGCATCCCTTTACAGCCACAGATCGACACTAATAAGGTCCTGCCTGGGAAGGTCAGCCTCCTTTGCCCAAAAAAAGGAAGCAGCTGAAGCTGGAAATACCTCGGTCTTGAGAAAAACATCTTGCCTGAAACAATTCTAATCATTAGTCGCTAGGCAACCCTGTGTCTCGTGATACTAACTTTGTCAAAAAGTAGAAATAAATGCCCCTACTGCTGTTGTTCAGTTCCTCTTCTCCAATCCAGAAAAAGGGCTCCCCTTGACCTCAGCTTTCCTCTCTTGTCTTATTTTCTTCATCCCCTCACTGTTTTTCCTTGGGACTATCAAAGCTGCACAGGTCACAGGTAATTGGAGAATGAACAGGGACACTACTTGAGAAAAATCAGTGGGATCAGGATGGTTCTCAATTTGCATGCAACAGAGGAGAGAAGCACATTGGTTAGGGTCCATATACAGCACAGCAGTGCATCAATATTGGTAGATCATCAGCTGTAAAAACTTGGGGCAAAATGTTCTTAAGGATCTCGAAAAAAAGAAAACAATGGTGCAGGCATGTTGTCTTCGTAACTTTTCTGTTGTCACTGAGACAAAATACCCTGATACCCAAAATAAGGAAGGAAAGGTTTATTTAGCGCACAGTTTGTGGAGGTTTCAGTAGAAGGCACGGTGGCACATGGCAGAGGGGAATAGTTCATGGCAGTGGAAAGTAACAAAAGCAACAACAATAAAAAAGGAGGAGAAGCAGGGAGAGCAAGCCTCTTTCCCTCCCTTATATTGTATGCAAGCTACCTCCCCCAGGACAGGTGTAGCTCTCATACCCATTATCCCAGCATTGGATCATGGGTCAATCATAAACTCTAGAAGCCTGCATCCATGACTGCATGAGGCTTTGGGGGGACATCCAGACACAAACTATAACATATGGGATCGGCAGAGTTTCAAGAATCACTGATGTGTACGTATGTAGAAGTGTTTTTTGCATGCTTGATTCCTGTATTTACTTTTATTTTCTAGATTTTGGTTAGAAGGGATTTTGCAACCACAAAGGATCTGGCTTGGAGTACTCCTTTAAAATCAAGTCCTGAGAGGGAAACAGAGGGTGGAGCAAACGTACCACTGATAGAGCTTAAACCCTCTAGCTTTGCTCAGTCAGATAAAAAAGAAAATTCTTTTAAATTGTGCACAACTGGCTCGGAGCAGGTCGCAGCATGCAAAGGTCACACAGGTACAAATGACTCCTAGGGAATTCAGGCCATAGTTCCTTCCCCCAATCTGCTGCCACCTGAGGTCTCCTCATCACCCCAGCTTTCACGCTGCCCTAGAATTTTCTTTCCTCATAACTTTTATGTGAGTATTAGATGTGTTTTCTTTTTACTTAAGCTCTATCTTGTGTTTCATTTTTAAATAAACCCAGTGTATACATTCTATAATGATTGTATATAACTTTGCCATCGGGTGTCATTTTTTTTCAACTGAAAGACATTTTAGGAGCTGTGTTACCTAATTTCATTATGAATCTCTAAAAATATTAAGTGGCTCAACTAAGGGGTTGCACCAAGCTGATGACAACAGTGAGAGCAGGACCCAGGTTGACATGGTACTTTAAATATGCTGAGTCAGATGAAGTCTTAAAATCATTCATGGTGGTCATAGAAGGCTGAGGCAAGAGAATGCCACATTAGAGCCTAGCATGAGGAATTTAGCGAGACCCTATCTCAAAATAAAAAAGAAAAAAGGCTGGGGCTATAGCTCAGTGCAAAGACCACAGTTCAATCCCCAGTACCACAAAAAAAAAAAAAATCATTCACTTTACAAGTTATTCCTGTACTGCAAATATAGTATATTTTACAAAATTTTTAAAAGTCTTTCTCACAATTAACTTGTGTGAATACAAAACCTACTCAAACTTCACTCAAATTAACATTGTCAGTTAAATTTTTATGGTGAACATGGAAGTTTTTGTTGCAAAATAAGAGTTTTAGCATTTATAACACTAGAAAAGTAAAAAAGGAAAACTAAGTGATTTAATAATTTCAAACATTATATTTGTTTAAGATAAAAATAAATATACTTTGTCAAATCCAACTAAGCTCTCTCCCTGAGCAAGAGTGCTATATCAACATCTATTTCTTGGCCTTGACAATGTGCTGTGTTATATAAGAGATGACCATCAGGGGAGCTGGGTGAAAGGCTCGTGGAAACTCTGGACTATTTTTACAACTTTTTGTAAGTCTTAAACTATTTCAAAATAAAGTTTGTTATTTTTTTTTTTTTAAGTAATGATATATTGCTAGGACAACCAGCCTGAAAACTATGATTGTGTCACTGAGCTCTCCCTTTGAAGGACACAGTGATCCCCAAAGAGCTCCCACTCTAGCCTACATCCCTGGTCTCCCTCCACCACCAGCCAGCCACAGGCAGGTGCTTGGTACACTTCAGAGCTCAGAGTGTGAGCAGAGTTTTACTGGCTGGCCTGAAAGTTGAAATCTCCTGAGCATTGTTTCTATGTGAAATGCTTTTGTGTGCTCTTGGAATCTAGCCTATTTGTAAGTTGAGGTTGGCTGTGTGCTTGTTGCCATAAGTGTGACCCTGTGTTTAGGGCAAGTGAAACCAGAACTATGGATTTTTCTACTTTGAAATAAGCATTCCTCTTTCAGTGGGCAAAAGAACAGGTTTACCAATACGGCAAGCCATTGTATTTCCCCAAATCAAGTTTTATATGAGATTATTACTAAAAAAAAGTTTCTTCTACTCTTTTGTTTTAGTCATTGTTGTTCATTAGTGATTTGCCTGCCGTCTTTTCTTAATGAATACAACCACACCTAGTACACAAGTTTTGTCTGTGCATACCCCACAGAAACCCCGAAACAGTTTATAGTTGCTAGCCTGGCTTTCCTGGGCATTGGCGGCCAGTTCTCACAAATGTAGACCCTTCAACAGTCCTCTGTGAATCTCAGTTGCTGTCAGTCCTGCCCTCCCCTGCAGGAGGACATGTCCCTTGCAGTGTTTTCATTCCCAAGCATATCTGTCTTTTATGTGTACTCCCAATACCACTTTGGCAGTTTTCTGCAGTTTTCCTTGTATTTTCCCAGGAATCTCAGACAGTGGTGGGTAGTCATATATAGTGTGGAATTGCCTCTTACTTCTGGGTTCTCAAGTCAGAACAAGAGGAGGAAATAGTGCTTGTTCAATAATTATATGTGAAAGTCTTTTCCACAGTCCAGAGTGAGAACAGACCGTGGATTCTTCAGTTTGAGACCAGATGCACTGACTGGCTAAAGATGAGAGACCCTCTTGTTGCAAGCACACGTGGGGATTGGGGGTGACAGAGTAGCAGATTCTTGTTGAATGATCACAGTTTCTGGACACTTCAGCCCACCGACTGGAAGTTGGGAAGGACTGGACACAGCTTCCCTTCCAGCTTAGCCTGAGCATTTCCATTACCCTCCATCTATCTCCAGCTTACCCCTGAGTCTGCATATATAACTGAACCCCAGTTGTAGTCAGGGTCTAAGTTCTTCCCATAGAGTTCAAACTTTTTCATACCAATCAAATCTGGGAATATCCCTGGGCATCTAGTCATGTCCTTAAAAATAAATTCCGGTGGTCACCTGTTTGACTAACTAGTACACATCTGAATCACATGTTCAGACCATTTCCAACTTACACATGCTAGCACTGACCTGCACACTGTGGGTTTACATAATCTGTCTCCCATCAAACTCCACCAAGACAAATTCTCCTTATCAGTCAAGTGTCTTCATCACCACCACACCTAGGCTTATGCCAATTCCTACTTCTATATTGATGCTTAATCCTTCTGTCAGATCTGAAAAGACCTCTCATCACTATTTTCTACCCACCCTACACCTTTGATTTCAACATAACTAGCTGTTGTGGCAAGGTGGCTAAATAGTCACCAGTAGGTTCTGCTCTGGAATTCCTCCTCCTCTGTAACTTATTTCCTCTAACGTCTTAGACACATCACTTACCCCTCTTAGAGTCTTAGGTTCCTGTTTAGTAAAATGATGATTAATAGCAGAATCCACTCCATATGATTATAGAGAGAAATAAATGACACGCTTTAGTTGTTCAGGTAGTATCGGACAAAAGCATTCAATTAACATTACTACTCTTTTAAAATTCTTTCCATTTCCAAATTTTATACAGTCCCACCTTACTTGTGCTTCTTCCCTAAGCTCTGTTTATTTCTCTTACTCCTGAGTATTTATGTCCCTGTCACACCATGTAGCACTCAGAATTATAGCCGTTAGCAGGACTTACTTTTTCCTCCTGTGTCACACAAGTGGTTACTATTTCCTGCATCCTCCTATTGATGACAGGGACCATGGTATATATTTCTTTCATATGCAAAGTGCAAGGTTCAGAACATATCTCTTGCTATACTACAAATAATTCATTCACTGTCTGGGTCACTTTTAGGAAAACCCAATGACTTGATCATAATTTGCATGTCAGTTTAGAATATTCATGCTTTATAAACTTTTTGAACGCTTTTGTCTAATAATATCTTCTCCATACACAAGTAGAAGAAATAAATTATGTTTCCTATGGTTACCAGAATCTTTCCTGTTCAAGAACAAGAAAGCCATGATCTCACCTTATCAAAATGGACCCAGATGCCTGACGCAGTTGCTAATTATTGCCCCGCTGACGTTTTCTGATGTGCCTCTAACCGGCCTGTCAGGAGCTGGTGATGCCAGCACAACAGTTCGCAAAGGAAACTTGGCAGGGCAGCAGCTGTTCATCCTGTCCTGCCCCTGCAGGTATTAGGTAGGGACTGCTTCAAAGGTCCTTGGTTTTTGCTGTTGGCAGGTATTTGTTCAATGGAATGCATCTTACACTCCAGATACAGTGACAGACAGACTAGTTAAAGAAATCTTTCTACTTGAATAGTTTTATGAATGTGCAGTCCCCGTATCTTTCTAGAGATGTGATATCTGGAGCTGTGAGCACAATCCTTACTCTGTGTGAATCACTGCAAAGGCCTGGGAGTCACAGCAGAGGTATAATGGCTCAAGTGGCAGAAAGTAGGATTGTTCATAGCACGCTTTCATTCGCAGAGTTAGAAAATCTGATCTGGGAAAACTGAACCTGGGATTTGACATTGGCATGATCCTTTCAGGAAAGGAAGTACTAAAGCTTGAATCACAGTGGCAGTGGTCTTAGATGTGGGAGGAAACAGCTCTGCCTCACACTGCAGGCTCCTGAGCTTCTGGGCACAGATGGTTCGAAGTGTTATGATACTAACATTATTCACGTTTGCCTGTAAAAATCAACTGTTTTTGCATGACAAAGTCTCTCTAGGAATGACCTTAAAGCTCATTCTCTGGAATCTCAGATTTTAAAACATGAAATTTTTATTTTATTTTTAAATTTTTATTTTATTTCAGGCTTGAAACTCACCATCCAGAACATGTAGAAAAATAATGTCACTTGCTTCTCCTATAGTCAGTGGAATGAAGGCCAAAGAGGAAACTTCAATTGAGAAAAAACTCCTAATTTATAAAATCATTCAAAAAATAGGGCGGGAGATATAGCTCAGCGGCATAAGCACTTGCTTGGCAAGTGCAAGGTGCTGAGTTCGATTCCCCACACCAATAAAATAAATAAATAAATAAATAAATAAATTAAAAAAATAGTTCAAATTCAAGCCCATTGCTAATTTGGAAATCAGATATTGTAAAAACCATTATATGCTTTCTTTATTTTGGTACTGGGAATTGAGCCCAGGGCCTTCTCAAATAAGCTACATCCCTAACTCTCCACTGGTTTTTTTGAGACTGAGTCTCATTAAGTTGCCCAAACTGGGCTAGAACTTGTGATACTTCTCCCTCAGCTTCCCAGAGTGCTGGGATTACAGGCATACACCACTGCACACAGCTCTCCATTTTATTTTCTGAGGATTGCGTTGGCCTTACAGTGGACTCACAGGGAATATGTGAACTACATAAGTAAACTGGAAAAGCACCATAAACCATCATTTGCTAGCTTTAAGAGATATTGAAACTTCAAAGTATATCTTGAAGGGGAAAAAGGTCTTGTTTCAAATAAGTTCTGAAAGACTTGAGCAACTTAAAAGTTTTTACTATAAAACTTTTCAGAGCCTTGAAGATGTAGTGTACATCCCTGTGAGGAGAACGTGGTGCACATGGTTTTCAAGACTTCTATTGACTGCAGGACCCTTCACTCAAGGAACATTTTTCTTAGTAGGGCATGGGACAGGCCATGGGGGCAGCACTCACTGCCATGGACATGTTTATCTGGAAGAATGTCAGACTGTGGCTCAGAAATTTCAGCCAATGCAGAGCTGAAAATGAGCAGGGCTAGACAGGAGACATCTGTTGTGTGTATCTACAGACAGGTTCATGGTAGCCTCAGCAGAGCCACTTTCTCTGCCTGGACACCATGTGGTTCTTTGTGAGACTCAGGTGTCATCTCCAAGGTGTCCCCTTCTCCTGAGTCCCCGTAGAACATCTGAAAAGGCTGGTGGTCCTTGGAGACAAACTTGAGGCCACACTGGCATGATAGCAGGGGGTTTTAGGAGTCCTATGACAATATCCTATGGGTGATGAGAGGATTGTAGTCCAGATACGATTTGATGGCTTCCTGACTAAAGAAATGAGTTCCAAAAGTAGCTATGTCACAAAACTATATTTATTCCTGTCTTGTTCATATTCTTTCATTCATTGTTTTTTGTTTATTCATTGAGTTCTTGTGCTTGAGCCAGGAATGAGAGGTAGAGATGAATAAAATACTGTCCCTGTCCACAAAGAGCTTAGTGTCTGCTAAAGAAAGAGCTGATGGGCATTTGAAATCAGAAAGGAGATGCTGATCCAAAACACTGGGGATAAAAATGTAGGTGGTCATAGTTCTCCCTGGGAACCAGGGAAGACTCAGTCCTGGAGTTGGATCTGAAACATAGGGACAAGAGGCCATTCCAGACTAAGAATGACAGATGAACAGAGGCAGAGACAAGAAATCTATGTGGCACATTTGGAAGGCTGCAAAGATGTTCTTACATCAAGGAGCAGAAAGAGAGTATTTTCTTCAAAAGCTGAGGTTGCTTACTTGAGAAAAGTCTCCTAACAAATGATATGAGATGAGAGGCAAAGTGGACATTCAGGACCCTCTCATTATCCAAAGAAAATAGAGTGAGGATGTCTACCAGGATGACAGATGGAAATGAGAGTGGCTGAAGGGCAGGAGGGGTAGGAGGTGGGAGCTACATGGTCTATAGCTGTGCTTCTTGGACACTGAGAGGTTGAAGAGTGGTTCCAGGAAAGAAGATATGTATAAGTTTTCAACCGAACCTGACTTACCCAGTCCCCAACCTATGTGCCAGCAGAAGTATTACTCTCTGCAGGGAACTCAGCTCAGTACCAAAGTTGTCACTGGCAAGCACAGGAAAGGAAATAAGACAGGAAAAGGAATTTTACAGGACATCTGGAAACACCTGAGAATTTACACTGGGCACTTTAAGGAGTCTGTCCACTGAGATGCAACATTGCCAGAGAACTTTAACCACAGGTGTTTCTTGGGATCTTCTCCTCCCCTGCCTCCTCTCTGTCCCTGTAAAAGGACACACTTCTCTTTGTTCACTGCAGACTGTCTTATCACGCTCTCTACCTGCAACCCGGCACAGTAACTTCCAGGCTATGCTGTCTTTGCACAAGCCTGGTGGTCTCTACTGGTTCCCTTCTCCTCCCATGTGTTACAGTATGAAAAGCCAGGGACTAGGAGGAAAGGCAGGAGAATTTGTCTCAGATGTGTTGAACTTTAAGTGCTTGAGGGAAATGTAAATGGAACCATTTGGTTGGCAATTAACTGGGCAGTAGATGAAAGCTTTGGAAAATGCATTTGTAACTTCTCTTTTTCATCAGAATATAAACAAATTTGGGTTTCCACTCAAAAAGGTGAAAGAAGGGAGATAGGAAAAGAAAGCAGGAAGAAAGGAGACAGCACAGCCTCCATGGTTGAGTTTCTCTGGTGCACAGCTCACTACTGCTCAGTAAGAGCCACCTGCCTTTGTCCCCAGACCACTGCCTTGTGGTTCACACTCATTCTTCTACCTGCACAGGTTCATTAGAGATCTCTAGTAGGCCAAGACCAAACATTGGAACTCAGTCCTTTGAACTCTTAAACAACCCTGAATCATTTTGAGCTCTCCTTCTGGACCATTTCTTCTCTTGGCACCTGTGAAGCACCAAACCCACTCCTCAGATTTCTTGGTTTCTTCTCTCCCTCTGCCCACTCTTCCCATGTGAGTGTTCCTGGGCACAGTCCAAGGACTCTCCTCCTGCAGTCTCTCCTCTGCAGTCTCCACCACCCTCAGCTCCTGTTATAAAGAGGAACCATGGCTTCACAGCAGATTCACTCCCAAATGTAGAATGGCTCAAAGGCAACTGATGTCTATATTTGCTCCAATAACAACTACTCAGAACTCTCCCATTTTGCACTTCTCTTTCACCCAACCTTTCCCACCTCACTTCTTTCTTTCTCCTACCTCATTTTTATAGGGGAATTATACTTTGTTTTTCCTTCTGTGCCTCTTCCCATGGGTAGAACATGCACTGGACTGCTCAAGTGTCTTTACATTTTGTTTAATCCATCATACCCAATGTCTTAATTACTTTTCTCTCCTTGCTGAAACAAAATACCTGACATCCAAAGGTGAAGGGGGATGGTGCTGGGGATATAGCTAGGTGGCATAAGTGCCTGCCTGGCAAGTGAAATGTCCTGAGTTTGATTCCCGGTACAAAAAAAGTTAAAGAGGGAAAGGTTTATTTAGCTCACAGTTTGTAGAGCTTTCAGCCCATAATTTGCTGGCTCCAAGGCACGGTAGCACATAGCAGAGGGCAAAAGTTTATAGCAGTGGTGAAAGACAGCAAAAGTAAACAAATCTGGAGGCAACCCTTTTTCTGTGTCTTATATTGTATCCAATCTACCAGGACGAGGGCAGTACCAGTCCAATCAGTGGACTGATCCAGCAATAACCCACCCTTAATCCCAGCACATGTACCACAGATCAGTTCAGCCACCTCCAAAAAAGCGCTCCCCATGACTGTATGAGGCTTTAGGGGGACATCTAGATAGAAACCTTAACATGTGTTTTCAGAGAAGGCAAACACACAAAATGCACCAAAGTAAGAATTCATTTAAGTCTGTCAAATTCTAAAGCCCATGGATTTTCTACTTGGTCACTATGCATTTTTTTCAGAGACTGATACTCAGACAAAAACTAATAAATCACCAGTGGGAGGCAGAGTTGTTTTTTCAGGGAGAAGCCAAACTCAGGACCTTGTGCTTGCCAGGCAGGCACTTTACCACTGAGCTATATCCCCAGTCCCCAGGGTTGGGGTTTTGATTCTCAAATTAAGGCTCTAGGTTTTCTCTGTGTGTTATTCTTTGCCTATGCTGGCATCAGTGACAGATTTCTCAAGTTCTTGGATCTACATTTGCAAATTAATTTACATTTGCCTAAGAGGAATCTAGATAGAGCTCAGGGCCACCCATAAGATTGCTGCCACAGTGTCCACTCTTCTTGGCTCCCAAGTCTACTGAAAAAGACCTCCTTGCTATTCCTATGGGCAATAAATGACTCCTGCCTGAATTCTTGATTCAGGCAGACAAAGATATAAAAACACAGAATTTGTCACCCTCAAAGCTAAAGAAGAGTAGATAGTGTCATGCATTTCTGAGCACAGTTCTCTCCCTTGCCTAGTGAAAGAGCTTGTTGATATTTATCTCTGATAAGCACAGCTGCATAGCCCCAAAGAATGAGAGCTGATTCAAGAGTCTTCTTTGAGAGGAATTTTAAAAAGACAGAGAAAGAAGAGAAGAAAGAGGAAGTAGGAGAAAGACTGGGAGAGAGATGGAGAAACCGGGTAAAGCTGGGTGGAAACAACTATCCCTTTCTAAACAATCTTTTATAACCTTTCCAACTCCAAAATTAGCCCCCCAAAATTAACATATTTTGGCTGCCTTGTAAGGTAAAAAATGCTAGTAAAATGCCACAGTACTTGCTAGAAATACTAATGCAGGGGATACATTTTCAAACAAAACCTGTACTGCATATGCGTCACTAGCACATCTATTACTGGACAAAAACATCCCAGATGATTTAAATTGATCTTAAGTCTCCCAGATGTTCCCTGTTCTCAAAGGCTTGTCGTCTAAGCCCAGCATGGCACGAATGTTCCCTGGTGCTGGCAAGGTGGCTTTGTGAAATGCTTAGGGGCCCAAGCACAAGGACAAGCAGGGCTCTGAAACTCCAGCCACCGCCCAAGAACGTTCAGCCCATTACAAGCAGTCCTCTCTGGAGGCCAGTCCTGGATACCCTGGACAAGGAAGGAAGTTCGCCAGAGGGACTCATTCCATGGCTGTAGGGTCTGCTCTGTCCCCACTCTCCCTCAATTTTGACTTTGAAAATGTACTTTACTGTTGGATTATTTTATTTCAAAATACTGAATTAAAATAGTGCATATGCATAAAAAATAAAATAATACAGAAGAAATATGGAAAATCACAATCTACCAGACAACCAATTCCCTTTCTCATGCCACTTCCAAAAGCTGAGGATTTTATTTTTTTAAAAAGATTTCCAGGCTGGGGATTTAGCTCAGTGGCAAAAGCGCCTGCCTGGCAAGCGCAAGGTCGTGAGTTCGGTTCCCAGTACCGGAGAAAAACCACAAAAAAAAAAAAACAAAAAAGATTTCCATTTTAGGTTTTCTAGCTGTCACTGCCGGAACACGGAGCCCTGAGCTTCTCTTTCTGGTTTGGCAGCCCTTCGTAGTATCTAGTGACCCCTTTGCATGCATAAGTGCTCCTTTCCCCCCTTTACCTCCCTCTGTCAAAAGCAATGAGATATCCTTGATCTTACCCCCCTTTACAAAAGCAATGAGACTTCTCATGGGGACAATGAGTAGAGAATTCCTGAGTACAGGAATAAATCCCACTGGCCTCCAGAGACAAGTCTATCATCTGCTGAGTTCTTTGTGGTGTTGGTGGTGGGGTGCCATCATTTGAAAATAAGAATTATCTCATCTGACTTCACTTCTTCAGTCATAGCTTTGTCCTTTCTTCTTTCCTCCCTTTCTTCTCTATGTGCTGAGGGTCAAACTGAGGTCCTTGTATCTGTTAGTCACACACCGTACACTGAGCTACATCCGCAGCCCAGCCATGGTCATTTCAGTGCTTACTTTTGCACTCATCTGCTTTGAGCAGTGTCACAATGAAAACTTCAGAACACTTTTTGCTATCTACTCAACAGGGCTGAAGACGGAGAAGGCTAAAAGTGTGGACTAAGAGAATGTCAAGAAGACCCAATCCAGGAAATCCATCAGTGTCCTGGGGCTGCTATAGTAGAGGACCACAAACTGGGGAATTCAAACCAACAACATCTATCTGTTCTCTCATAGTTCTAGAGGTCAGGTGTCTCAAATCAAACTGTCAGCAGGGCAGGGCACCTCCCAAGACTCTAGGAAAGCACCCATTTCTTGTGGCGTTCTCCTTCCCCTCATCTTCCTCTTCTTCCTCCTTCATTACTCAGGGTCTCTTGCACTGAGCTATATCCCCAGACTTTTTTATTTTGAGGCCAGACCCCACTAAGTTGTTAAGTTGTCCAGGTTGAAGTGGAACTTAGAGTCTTCCTACTCAAGCCTCCAGACTGCTGGAAACTTTGTTCACCTTTCGATGGCTGCATCTCCCTAGTCTCTGTTTCTGTCTCCACATACCACCTCCATCTCTTTTCCTTGTACCTCTCATCTGTGACTCTCAAGCACTCATCATCCATTGGCTCTGAAGCCTTTTGGCTCTTACTTGCTAGGTCAGGCCCTGGGCATAGCCTCTAGCTGCCCAGCAGACTTCCCCACTGTGCTGGAGCCTCCCTTTCCCCCCAGGAATGTGCGGATGAGCGGCTATAAGCCAAGATCTTGGGTGCTTCCCCATCACCCCCGCCAGTGAGGCATCATGAACTGTTGCCCTGAACCATACTGCAAGGGATTCAAAGGACATCTACACCCTCCTTGGCCCTGGGGTCCTGGGCCCTGAGGCAGCAGAACAAGGCTCGCCTCCACATCCCTCTGCCTGGAAGCTTCTGCACCAAGACTCTCACTGAGAGATCCTTCCATTCTGGTCCACCTCCCTCCCCAGAGGCACTCCAGCCTCCCTCCAGGCATGAGGAGTCTGCTGTGACAACCCCCAACATCACTGGACATTTCTTCTTTTTTCCCCTTTTTTCTTTTTCTTTCTTTCTTTCTTTTCTTTCTTTCTTTCTTTCTTTCGTTCGTTCGTTCTTTTTTCTTTTTTTTTTTTTTTTGGTTTTTCTCCGGTACCAGGAACCAAACTCATGACCTTGCGCTTGCCAGCGTTCTTTTTTCTTTCTTTCTTTCTTTCTTTCTTTCTTTCTTTCTTTCTTTCTTTCTTTCTTTCTTTCTTTCTTTTGTTCTTTTTTCTTTCTTTCTTTCTTCCTTTCTTCCTGTCTTTCTTTCTCCTTTCTTTTTTCTTTCTCTTTTTTCTTTCTTTCTCTCTCTCTTGCTCTCTCTTTCTCCCTCTTTCCCTTTCCCCCCTCTCCCCCTCCCTCTCTCTCTCTCTCTCTCTCTCTCTCTCTCTCTTTCTTTCTTTCTTTGTTCCTTTCATATTGGTACAGGGGATTAAATCCAGGGTCATCATACTGAGCTACTTTCTCATTCCTTTTAAAATTTTATTGTATTTTATTTTTATTTGCAACAACTCTCACTAGGTTGCCCAGGCCAGGCTCTAATTTGCAATCTTCCTGCCTTAGCCTCCCAAAGTACTAGGGTTCCAGGTATGTATCACCATGCCTAGCTACATCTGGCTTCTTTTGGAGGCACCAAAACACTCACTTTCTCAAAATCTTCCTCTCTGAACCAAAAACTCAAGCTCATAAACTCAAATAAATCCCTAACCTAGACACTGTTAGGACATCCTGCTACAGTGGGAGATAGGAAAATATTGCACCATGCTCTCATCCCATGGCTGCGGGCACAAAGCCAGCCCTCAGGGTCACCTAGAGGGACTCCCCAGAGCCTGTGTCCCCCGAGCCTGTCTCCCCATCTGAGAAACATGGTCAGCGTGAAACTGCACATTTTTTCTTCTTTTTAGCACAGTCACTTCAAATAAGGTAAAAGTTGTGATGATAAGTCCCAGGGTAATCAGTTATGAATAAGTCCCCTGGCATCAATCTCTTTCATCACTTTGAACAAATAACTTTCATCTGGGGCCTCTTTCCTCTTCTGTAAAACAGAGATACCATCTGCCCTCCCACATTCCTGCTTTTTCCCTTCTTCATCCAAGCCCTAGCTTGAACTACCAAGTACCTGTCAAGGTGGCTGGGCAGTGAGCTGTGTTTCCACACTTCCTGTGATGCTTAGTCTTGACTGTCAGCTCAACTGGATTGGAAAACACCTAGGAAATTAGTGAAGCACATTTCTGGTGTATCCATGGAGTATTTCCAGAGATCATTGCCATGTGGGACAGGAAACTGTGAGGAGATCTGCCCTAAGTGTGAGCAGCACCATCCAGTAGGTTGAGAGCCAGATGGAACAAAACAGAGAGCAGAAGCTCACTAGCACAGGCTCTTCGGCTCGTTCACTCTTTCTCTGCTCTGGCTGCTGTGAAGTGAGCAGCTTTCCTCCACCACACCCTTCCACCAGGGTGTTTCTGAATTGCCAAGGGCTTAAAACCAATGGAACTGGCTGACCATGGACTGAAACCTCTGAAACCATGAGTGAAATTAACCTTTTCTCCTTATTGTTTTCATTCCCAGGTATTGTGTCATAGTGAGAGAAAGCTAACTAATACTCCCTAAACTGTATCAGATCATCTTGAGGCTCCAATGATAGAGTTCTGGATAGGAAGTTTTCCAGGCACGGGGTATAGTTGCTTTTTTGTGGTTTTTGTTTGTTTTTTGCCATAGTGGGGTTCGAACCCAGGAGCACTTTACCACTGAACTACATTTCCACCTCCCCTTTTTATTTTGAGATAGCACCTTGCTAAGTTGCCCAGGCTAGTCTCAAATTTGTGATCGTCCTTCATTCTTCAACCTTGGTGGTCAGCCCAAGTTTTCAAATCTATTTAGGCCCCACCTGGCTATGTTCTGTGCCAGGAACTAAGATAGAATAAATTAGGAAGGATCTCCATGGGTTCGGAGGATTCATATGTTGAATGAGAAGACAGACCAGATTTGTTCACCCTCAATATTTTCAGAATTCTAAAGTTTTGAGTTCTAAAGTGCTTAGTGGCTTATAGCATTGAAAATTAACAAGAAAGTATAAAATAAAAGTCCCTGCTACCACCTCTTTGCCTTTTGCAACCCTCCACAACCAAAAGCAAGACAAATCCTTTATTTGTAAGACCTCCCTAAAGTGTTTGGTAAACTAAAGGACCCATTAATATTGTGATTCTCTCCAAGACCTCAGTTTCCCTGTTTAGAATATGGGATACTTAGATCATGGTGCTGGTATGTGATAGCATTTGCTGGTTTATATAAATACTGGGGAGGCCTATGAAACAATGCTATTACGTTTCTAGAAAGCTTAATTTCTTCTATTCTAATTTTTGAGACATTTCTTTCAATTTCTGTTATCCACGCTCTTGTTTTTAAAACCAGAGCAGTAGAAGATGACTACTTTTTGTTACTGCTTTAATTTGTTTACTGTTCTTTGATATCTTGCTGGTATCTCAATGTCTGTTATACTACTTTAAAATTTATTTTCCTGGACTATGAAGTCCAGTCAATGGCGATCAGTTGATAGGTAGTCTTCTTATTTGAGTCTACTACTCTTGTTTCCAAGAAACCTGCATGTTATCTGCCACAACAATCATGGAAACTTTATTATAACCCCAATTTCCCAGCTGTTCTCTAGTGCCACTCTCTGTTCCAGGCACTGTGACCTCAGGCAACAGATGAGCTGACCCCCCCTTCCTGGAACACCTTTCTTCTTCCAGGCCAGGCTCCTCCTTGCTTCCACCTCAAGTGAAGGCTGGGCTTGTTCACAGCCTTTCCAGATTTGTCCCACTTTGTTCCAGGCAGTGTAATCTAATGATTATAATATGATAACATTAGTGAGAAAAGTGGGACCAAAGTATCAGATAGTGTGGACTATATTAAATTTGAGTTTCTCTTTTTGTCATTGATAATGTCCTTCTCAGCACAAGGCTCTAACCACCTCCAAAATGTTACCAAGGCAGAACGTTTAGGACTCAAAACATCCTTGGAAGATAAGTGATTTTCTCAAGGTCAAAAAGTTGATTCAGAGCTGGGTATTATGATTCAAATGATAGTACAAGCTTGTAATTCCTGCACTCTGGGAGGCTGAGGCAAGAGGATTACATGTTTAAGCCCAGCCTGGGAAATTTACCAAATTAGCAAGATCTTGCCTGAAAATAAAAATCATTTTTTTAAGTGGCTGGGGAATGTAGCTCAGTACAAAGGCCATGGGTTCAGTTCCGAATACTGAAAAAAAAAGTGGTTCGGGGAAGAGCAAGAGCCAGCTTTCTATCATTGGTCTCTTCCTGTTGGGGTAGTGACATTGGTTGCACAGTCCTCTTCTCATAGTTCAAGAGAATTGCTGATTGAGTACACCAACATAACCCCTGCTGTGTAATTTCAGAATCTTACCTAGTAATATCTAGCTCTTGGACAGTGGGCCTTTTCAGAAACTGGCTACCTTCAGTAAGAGTTTCCTAGAAATAGTCTGTACCCAGAATTGATCAAAATCCTCTGAGCTAGACCATTTCTAAGGCAGGTCTTTGGCTAGATTATAGGAGTTGTGTCCACTTTGCAGACCAATATCTACCCCATGGATAGCATAGGAGTCCAATAACATGATTTTAGAGCAGGTCTGTGCCCTATTTCAAAGCATATTGTCCCCTACCCACCATGAACATTTTAGTATAAGAATCCTGTTCCTTAGTATATTACTTCCCCCAAAAGTGAATTTTATTTTTGTTGTTTCAATTTGAGATGAAATACAACTCTTGTGTAAACTGCATGACATTAACCAAAGGGATGCCCTTTAGAAACCAACTTTAATGATAAAACAAGTACATCTTTAAAAGGAAAGCCCTCAAAAATGTTGGTGATTGTGTTTCATCTGCCACAGGCAGGGTCGTAGCTGTTGAGACAGCTGTGTTCTGGATGGTGAGATGTAGGTGAGATGCAGGAAGTACAGCCTTAGCCACATAGCACGGGAAGGCTCTCATACCCACAGGGCCACAGTGGGTTGCCCATGAGCACTCCTCATCCAAAGCAGTGCTAGCTCTCCAAAGCCTGTTTACAGTGCATCAGATCCACCTCACAGCTGTCTGGGCCAATACCAGAGGGAAAGCTCTATAGTTACTGGATTCCTCTGCTCTGCGGCATTGCATCCCACCTTGGCAGGAAGAGAAACCCACAGAAAACTTCCTTTTCTCACAGTTATGATAATGCTGAACCTCCCCCAACTCTTTCAGTAGAAAACTGGAAACTTGATTTTTTTGAAAAAAGTAAAAAGAGCAGATGATTTTGCTTGTGCATCTGCATTCCTAGTGAAGACTCAGAATGACTTTCAGATCAGGTCCTGGGAATCTATGGACAGCTGAAGATGCTGCTCACATCTAGCACTGGGCTGTGGAGATCTGTGCTCAGCAACGGCCTCTGTGAGTGCAGTGACTCCCCTCACCAAGTGTCATGGCCCAAGGGGAGTGTGAAACCTCATACATCATAACAGAGGAGTACATACTGAGGGGGCTCTTCCTGGTGGGGCACAGAGCAGGACTTGGTGACCACCAGCTAGGTGCCAGGCACCAAATTCCTTGTTCTGAGAGCACGAGATGAGTGGCAGCACCCAGGGAGGGCTTATAAGAGCAGATTTACCTAGGAAGAAAGGCAAAGGGGTGCTTGAGTAGGGCAGCCTTGGAGCTGATGAGGGAGGTAGGGCTTCACCTCCAGCACCTGGGACTTGTGGGAGGGGCATGAATTTCCTGTTTCTCGAATGAGCCACACTCCCTCCCATTTCCTGTTGGCACACATCCTGCCCTCCCCTTGCCAGGCTGACATCTAGCTGTCCTTCAAGAGCAGGAGTATGTGTCACCCATTTAGGAAGTCCTAGCTGCACCCCCACCTCTCCCTTCAAGGTGCCCTGTCCTGCCTTCTGAGCACCTGGTACGTGGTGCAACATTAGCAGTGGTTTGCTGGCCTGTGACCTATAGACACTGAGCAGCTCTGGACCAAGCTAGTGCCAGTTTAGAGTCATCATTCAAGTCATAGTCTGACTTGAATGGGGTCAGGGAAAGAAAAGCAGAACTGGTGAATTCTGAAGGTTTGGTTGGTGTAACTGTGCTCCAAGATAGAGAACTACAGGTATTAGAGAGAAGCTTTGCTGGCTGAACTGGGTACCAGAGAAGATCCCATTTTCTTTGGACTTAGACACATGTATTCTCTAAGTCCTGCCAAAGGCTGCCAAACTCCATAGCTACTATGGGAATCAGATGTCTCTCAAGAAGTGCCTCAGTTTTCCCATATGAAGAAACAGGCATTCAGTTTCTCAGAGATGTCACAGAATAGTCAGATATCATTAAAATCTGTAACTTTTGTCTAGTATTCTCAAACCCTGAGTATCTTCCCATTAAAAATAAAAGTATATTCTGATACATAAGACCCTACACAATGGTATTTATTGTAGCAAAACACTGAAAATGAAGGAAATGCCCCTAAACAGGAACTGGACATCTGCCTTATGACACAGGCACACTAAGAGAAAGGTGTTGTCTTCTCTGTGAAATGACTAGGAAAGGTTTGGCTAAGGTGCTGCCATGTGGGTAGCAAGATGTGGCTCTTCCTCTTCCTCACCTCCTTTCCTGAGCAAAGGCCTCAAGTCATTGGAGGGGCTAAGCTTGTGGGAGTCAACATGGGGAAGGCCTTAGGCCTTATCAGGGTGAGCAAGACACCTAGTAGGATCCTGAACAAGGTGTGGGAGGATGTCCACATTTTAGGGAACCTAACTGGTTGGAAAAAGTGAAAACAGAAAGAGACCTGGTGGGAATGACAACCTAAGGAATAAAGAGGCGATTGCTTATGTAGGTGCTTAGTACAAGTCGTCTGACACCGAAGGAGAAGAGTCCTACAAGATAGAAAGCCTGGCAGGGTCTCAGGGTTCTAGTAAGGTGGGGAGAGTATTCAAGAAGGATTTTCCTGTGGGGTAATAAACCCAGGGAGGGGCTCAAGAGGGCTGAGCTCAGAGGACAACCAGCATGGGTGCTGGAGCTCAAGAGAGAGGTGAGACCATGAAGGATGGGAATTCAGGGTGTAGCTCACTGGATTGCAGATAAGAGCAGAAGGCACCCACACAGAGAAGAGGTGGAGACACAGGAGAGATTGATGATATAACAAGGGGTTCATCAAATGAGCAGATAGGTTAAGGATGATGGGGGCCAGGTTCCTCACTGTTAGGACAGGAAGTACAGGTAAGGGAAATACAAAAAGTAATATAGACACTGTGGGGGTAAGTGGATGCTCCAGTGTGTTCCACTGTGGAAGTAGAGCCAGTTCCACTGTGAATTCAATATAGAAGATAAATATAGACCCGTGTGTGTGTGTGTGTGTGTATGTGTGTGTGTGTGTGTATTCCTTGACTCTGTTCACTAGGAAGGCCTGAGAGCAACAACCCACCAGTATCAGTGAGGGCATTATCTTAGTCACTTTCCTCATTAGTGGGGCAAAATACTCAACATCTACAACTTAAAGAGGAAGAGATTTGTTTTTGGCTCGTAGTCTTCGGAGGTTTTACTCCATGGCTCACTGGCTCCAAGGCAGAAACTGCATAGTGGAAGGAACTGGGTGGAAGAAAGCTGCTCATGTCACAGCAGCCAGGAAGCAGAGAGAGAAGAGAGGTGGAGGAGGATACATCCTTCTGGGTCAAGCCCCAAGTGACCCACCTACCCCTTTCAATGAGGGCCTATCTCCTAAAAGCATGTTTAACTACGGATTCATCTGTAGGTTAATTCACTGATGAGCATAGTGCCCCACAATCCAATCAATTTCTAAAATCCTTACATCAGAACACATGAAATTTTGGGAGGACATTCTAGACCTAAGCCATAACAGGCATCTGGTTCCCAGATCTTCTCTTGTAAATATCATTTTCCACTAAAGAACACTAGGCTGCTCAGAGAAATGGCTGATGGCAGGGCTGGGTCACAGAAAGCACAAATGAGCATTTTAGAGTGTTTTGTAACACTACAAGGAAATACCTGAAGTAGATAACTTTATAAAGAGAAAAGTTTTATCTAGTCATGGTTTTGAAGGTTCAAGTTCATGGCATCATTCAGTTCTGGCAAAGGTCCCCCACTGCTGTCACTTCTTGTCTGGGACACATATGTGTGGAATAGTTTCAGATATCTAACACCAGCAAGTCAGAGAGACAGAGAGAGAGAGGCAGAGAAATAGATTTCATGATCCCTTTTGAGAGCCCCCCAGTAACTAATTACCTCCCACTAGGCCGTACCTAAAAGTGTTCTTCCACCTTCCAATTGCACTAACCTGGAGACCAACTTTTAATTACAATAAATCCTTGGAGGGCACCATTAAACCATGCCCAACACATAGTGATGAATCATGTTTTAAAAAGCAAAGAAATTGGGCTAGGAGTGTAGCTCAGTGGAAAAGTATGTGGTTAGCATTCCTGAGGTCTTGGATTCAATTGCTGCCATGCAAAAAATTAATAAAAAAGTAAGAAAATGTTTAAATAATGATAGGGAAGTAGCAAAAGAGCACAGACATAAGACACTTTGAGCAAGTGCCTGGTCCATCTTCCCTACACCACAAAAAGAGCGCCCAACAGGGAAAGTGCCTGGGATCTGGCAACCTACTGGATCAGAAGAATGCAATGCCTGACACATCTCCCCTTCCCACCAGTGTGGGAAGCACCACAGGACAAGTAATTGGCTGGGCCAGAGGAACACAGTGCCTGACCTATTGCCCCAGTACCCCTGGAAGGACAACCAGCTTGATAAGCACCTGGGGCTTGGGAACCAGTTTGACCAGAGGAATCCAGGGCCTAATCCATTCTCCTACACCACAGGAAGAGCAGCCAGCAGAGGAAGCACCTCAGACCCGGCAACTTACTCCACCAGAGGAACCCAGAAAATGATAGGATGAAGGAGCAAAATCTAGTCTCAGACTTCCAGCACACCCAGAACAAGACCAGCAAACACCAACATAGAAGAAATTAGAAGACACACACCTGAAATTTCTGAAATGATAGCAACTGAAGTAAAGAAACAACTCCAGGAAGCTATAGATGAAATCAGAT
>NW_004955439.1:20507693-20509858 GCF_000276665.1 Chinchilla lanigera
AAAAAAAAAAAGACAACCATAATGAAAGAATTGCTCAGCATATCTAAAGAAGACATAGAAAAGGACAGGAGCATAGAAAAATGATGGAAACCTTGAATGAACAATATAGGAAAGCATTCAAATGCATAAAAAGATTCAAAGAGATATCCAGGAAATTAAATTTCCATAGAAAGCTGGCAAACCGCTTGACTGAAACTGAAAATAGACTCTTAGACTTTGAAGACATCACTGAATCCAGTGACCATGAATGAAAAGATCTCTTAAAAATAACAACAACCAGGAAATAACAATTCAAGAGCTGCAAGATGATGTAAAAAAGAATAGTAGAAGAGAAATAGGTGTCAAGGAAACAGCAGGAGTCAGCACAAATTACATAAAAAGACTATATGTAGAAGAAATAGCAGAAAATTTCCAAAGAGTGGGAAAAGAATCTCACATATAGATAAGTGAGACATCATAGTAAGTGGAACATATAGAACTCCAATTAGCCATAACCAAAATAAATCTATACCCAGACATGTAATAATCAAAATTCCAGAAAGTCAGCACAGGATCAGACTATTAAAAGCTTGTAGAGAAAAAAAGCAGATCACCTATAAAGAAAAGTCCATCAGAATCACAGCAGATTTCTAACTACAAACCATCAAGTGAAAAAGAGCTTGGAGTGAAGTATATCAGGTCCTCAAAGAAAACAACTTCCAACATAGAACGATGCACCCTGCAAAACTATCCTTCAAAAGTAGTGGAAAAGTAAGACACTTCCACGACAAAGAACAATACAGCTGAAGAAATTCATGACCACCAAACCAACCCTACAAAGAACGCTAAAAGATATTCTAGAAAGAGATAAAAATGAACATAATTCTAAGAACAACAAAGAAAGAAACCACCAGGAAAGGCAAGCAATTAAACACAGGGAAAAAGTAAGGAACCAACAGCAGGAAAATAACATGACAAAGACAAGCCAATACATATCAGTTATAACCATCAATGTAACTGGCTTCAATTCACCAATTAAAAGAAACAGACTGGCAGAGTGGATAAAGAAACAAAATCCAACAATATGCTGTACACAAAAAAACACATTTAACTCAACAGGAAATTCATAGACTGAAAATCAAAGGATAGAAAATGATACTCCACACAACAGGAATGCAGAAAAAAGCAGTAGTAGCTATTCTGTTTGCAATGTGAACTTTAAACCAAGAATGATCAAATGAGATAAAAAAAGGTCACTACATTCTTGTTAGGTGAAAACTTCAAGAGGAAGAGATCACAATCAAAAATATGTATGCACCAAATATGGGACCACCCAACTATATATGACAAATCTTAATAGACATGAAAAACCAAATAACTAATAACACAATTATAATGTGGGATCTTAACACCCCATTCACGCAAACAGATAGTTCAACCAGAAAAAAAAATCAGCCAAAAAATAACATAACTGAACCAAACTTGTGAACAAATGGACTTAGTAGACCTTTACAGAGTGCTCCACCCAATAATATCAAAATACATATTCCTCCAGCTGCACATGGGACATTCTCTAAAATAGACCACATACAAGTCCAGAGAACATGTTTAAGTAAATTCAAAGGAATTGAAATTATCCCATGCATATTATCTGACCATAGTGCAATGAAATTGGAAATTAATGACAAGAGGGACCACAAAAACTCCATAAACACATGTCAATTAAATAAAACCCTCCCAAACAAATAATGGGTCACAGATGAAATTAAAGAAGAAATTAAACAATAACAACAATCAAATGAAAATGTAAATACAACTTACTAGAATCTATGGGACATAAAGCAGTCCTCAGAGGGAAATTTATAGCAGAGAAACCACACATCAGGATTACAGAATGAAAACAAGTAAGTAGCCTAGTACTGCACCTCAGAGTTCTAGAAAAAGAAGAGCAAGTCAATCCCAAAGCCCAAAGAAGGGAGGAAATTATAAAGATCAGGGCAGAAATTAACAGAGTTGAGACTAAGAAAACAATACAAAGAATTAATGAATCAAAGAATTGTTTCTTTGAAAGAATAAATAAAATTGATAAACCCTTAGCCAACCTTATCAAAAAAGGAAAAAAAAGCTACCTGCTGGCTCCAGAGGGTGGGCCCCCAGCGTACGGGGAGCCTCGGGTGGGGAGCGCC
>NW_004955439.1:20511790-20585342 GCF_000276665.1 Chinchilla lanigera
AAAAAAATTTAAAAATTAAAAAATTAAAAAATCAAAAAAAAAAGGAAAAAAAACCCTCAAATTCATGCAATGATGACAGAAAGAGTGAAATCACTACAGATCCTATAGAAATTTAGAAGATCATCAGTACCTATTGAGAAAATCTTTACTCTCATAGGATGGAAAACACAGAAGAAATGGATAGATTCCTAGATATGTATGAATTACCAAAGTTGAATCCAGAAGATGTAAAAGTTCTGAATAACCCAATATCAGTTAATGAAATTGAAAACTTGATTAAAAACCTATGAACAGGAAAATCCCAGGTCATGATGGATTCACAGCTGAAATTTACAAGAAATTTAAAGAAGATTTAAGGCCAGTACATCTCAAACTCTTCAGTGAAATTGAAAGGGAAGCAATTCTCCCTAAATTATATCTGGAGGCAAGTGTTGTTATACTGATACCAAAACCAGAGAAAGACCCAACCAAAAAAGAAAACTACAGACAATCTCCCTAGTGAACACAGATACAAAGATACTCAATAAAATACTAGCAAACAGAATGCAGCAAATCATCAAGAAGATTATATACCATGACCAAGTGGTATTCATCCCAGGGCTTCAGGAATATTTCAATATATGCAAATCAATAAATGTAATACACCATATCAACGGAGCCAAAGATGAAAACCACATGATCATCTCAATAGATGCAGAAAAAGCTTTAGACAAAGTCCAACACTCATTCATAATAAACACCCTGTAGAAAATCGGAATAGATGGGCTTTACCTCAATCTGATAAAAGCCATCTATCACAAACCAACAGTCAAAATTGTAATCAATGGACAAAAACTGAAAGCTTTCACTTTAAAATCAGGAAGGAGACAAGGATGTTCACTCTCACCACTCCTATTCAAATGGTTCTGGAAATATTAGCCAGAACCGTTAGACAAGAGAGAGAAATAAAAGGTATAACAGTAAGAAAGGAAGAAGTCAAATTATCACTGTTTGCAGATGACATGATACTCTACATGGAAGATGCTAAAAACTCCATCAGAAGATTCCAAAAATTAATAAACAAATTCAGTAACACATCTGGATACAAAGTCAACATTCAAAAATCAATAGCACTCCTGTACACAAACAACAAACACACTGAGAGAGAAATTAGGGAAGCCAAAACATTCACATTAGCATCCAAAAATTGAAATACATAAGAATGAATCTAAGAAAAGAAATAAAAGATCTACTCAGTGAAAATCACAATACTCTGAAACAAGAGATTTAAGAGCATTTCACGAAATATAAAGATATTCCTTGCTCATGGATAGGAAGAATCAACATTGTGAAAATGGCCATACTCCCAAAACTGTTATACAGATTCAATGCAATCCCAATCAAAATACCATTAGTATACCTCACAGATCTACAGAAAGCACTACTAAAATTCATGTTGAACCAGAAGAGACTCAAAATAGCAAAAGGAATCCTGGGAAACAAAGGAACGGCAGGAGGCATCACAATTCCTGACTTTAAATTATACTACAAACCTATTGCGATAAAATCAGCATGGTATTGGCCAAGAAACAGACCTGAGGATCAATGAAACAGACTAGAAGATGCAGCCACAACCACAAACACAGTCAGCCACCTTATCTTTGACAAAGGGGCCAAACTTGTTCACTGGAAGAAAGGTAGCTTCTATAATAAATGGTGCTGGAAAAACTGGCTTTCCACATGCCAAAGACTAAAACTAGACCCACATCTATCACCATTCACTAAACTAAAGTTAAAATGGATCAAATATCTAAATATTAGAACACAAACACTAAATCTACTGGAAGAAACATCAGGTAGAAACCTTCAAGTCATAGAAGTGGGCAGAGTGTTCATGAACTAAACCCAAACTGCATGGGTAGTACTTCAAAGAATCAACAACTGGAATCTCTTGTTATTAAAAAGTTTTTTCCATATCTAGAGAAACCACCAACAGAATGAAAAGGCAACCCACAGAATGGGAAAAAAACTTTACACAAACAACTATCCCTCAGACAAAGGACTTCTACCTAGAATTTATAAAAATTTTTAAAGTCAGACCACCAAAATTCATAGACCCAATCCAAAAATAGGCATCTCAGATGAATACATACTTCTCTGATAAAGATACAAATGACAAATAAATACATGAGAAAATGTTCAACGTCATTAGTCATTTGAGAAATGCAAATTAAAACAACACTGAGATTCCATCTCACAACAGAAAGAATGGTTATCATCAAGAAACTAATCAGTAACAAATGCTGGAAGGGCTGTGGAGAAAAAGGAACCCTTCTCCACCATTGGTGGGAGTGTAGACTGGTGCAGCCACTGTGGAAATCAGTCTGGAGACTCCTCAGCAAGCTGGGATTAAAGGTCTCATTCCACACATCTATTTCTCTTTTGGGTATTTTTCCAGAAGAACTGAAAACATCATACCACAGCAGTTTATATGCACCCATGTTTATAGCAGTGCAATTTGTAATAGCTAAATTGTGGAAACAACCCAAATGCCCATCAACTGATAAGCACAGATAAAAAGATGTGGTGTTTTTGTATAATGGAATATTACTCAGCCATAAAGAAAGATAAACTCATGGCTTTTATAGGTAATTGGATGCAACTAGAGACCATACTCATAAGTGAAGTAAATCAGACTCACATGTGTAAGCATCATATTGTGTCCGTAGTGTAAGAACCGGAAAGAGTGAATAAAATCTGAAAGGTACAACAGATATTGGGAAAGGGAAAGATACTGCTCAAAAGGATAGAATAACTGGGGTGAGTGAAAAGAGTAAAGAAAAAAAGAAGGGAAAAATATGTGTGTGTATACATATATACACACACACACACACACACACACGATAGCTAAGATAATTGTACTACTAATTTCTACTGGTTTATTGAAAAGAACAGTTAATGTTTAATTGTCTAATCAATCTTACACGCCTATATCTGGTTATCTGAATAAACAATTTGAAGATAACAATATGTAATACAACAACCATCATTAATTTCCTATCATTTTGTTTGAAATTCTGTACCATTTTTATTGTTTTTGTGTTATTTTGTTTATGTCTTTGTTTTTGTTAGTTTGCTTCTTTTCTGTTTAAAATAAAATAAAGCAAAAAAGATACTTTGAGCATCAAAATAAATGATAGAAACAGATAGTTAAATACAGAAGAAAATTACCCATTAAATACAGAAAAAAATATGAGTTCATGATGATATAAATGAGTAAATTAACAGCTTGATAAAGATCAGGACATTTGCATAGTATCAAAAATTTTCCTCAAAACTACTTATTATTTACAAAGAAGGAAAGGGCAATTGTGCTGTTAAAAAAAAAAATTGGCAGGCACCACTTTAGTTAAATAATCAAAGCAAATATCAGTCACTGAATGAAAATCTGCATAAACAACAGGATTCAGTGAAAAGAACCAGCACAATTTCTATAACATTTTTGCTCTGGACCCCAACCTATTTGTAGGAAATGAACACAAGAGTGTTAAGGGGTAATGGAGTGTTGGGTCAGCAGCTTAGTCTCAAAACGAACAAGGATTTAGTTTTTTAAAAATTCAGGCATTTTGTATTTGCAACTCTTCTCTAAGTTTCAAATTGTTTGAAAAATATGTAAAACATAATATAAACCAAGATGTTAAAAAAACACTAAAATAGGTAAACAGTGATGACCCATAAAGAAGGATAAACGAGAATTTCTAGGTAAGTGGATGCATCTTGAGACAATACTCTTAGGTGAAATCAGACACACATGTTTAAATATCCCATTCTCTGGTGTGAGAAACCAAAAGGATAAATAAGGACCAAAATATATAATAGTATTGGGAAGTAGAAAAAAAATATTCCAGTGGAAGGAGGATGGGGAAAGGAATGAAGGGAGAAGCAAAAAAACCAGAGCGAACAGAAGCAAAAACTAAAAACAAAGATTTTGTAAATAAGGAGGGGAAGAGGGGTTAAAGCGAGGGGAGGGGATTACAGAAAAAAGAAGAATCAAGATACATCATGTACAGTACAAATTCCCTATGATGAATGTGCTTGTTATATACATCTAAAATATACCAATAAAATTGATTTTTGAAAAGCAGTGATGCCCCCAAGTCCCCGCTGGTGTATGCATGTACACACGTGATCAAAAAATATGGTAAATGTTTAAATTTAAAAATTTATTACAGTACGACATTTCCGTTATCACGCTCAGAATACTCCCCCTTACTTCAAACACATTTGTCCCCTCATTCTTGCCACTTTCTGAAGCACATCTCAAAGTCCTGTTTCCTGAGTGTCTTATTTTGCTTTGCTTTTTGTTCTTTGTGACAGGGTCTCACTATGTAGCCCAGGTTGGCCTCAAACTCACAGCCATCCTCCTGCCTCAGCCTGTCAAATGCTAGGACTACAGGAGTGTACCACCATGCCCAGCCTGAGTGTCCTTAGTTCAGCTGCTTGTAGGTCCTGAATCAATTCAAAATATTTACCTTTCAAAAAAAAATTCAAAATGTCAGGATGGCCGAGTGGTCTGAGGCGCCAAAAAAAAATTCAACTTTCATGATTATTTTGACATTGGGGAAGAGCCAGAAGTTGCACAGTGTTAGATTTGGTAACTAAGGTGGATGAGAACACACTCTAATGTTTCAATGAGCTGGTTTTTCAATGGATGCACTTAGTAGCACTATTTTTAAAAATTTATTTACTTCTTTGTGCATATCTTTAGTACATGTTTACATTCCTTGTGGGAAATTGGTACACATACATAATACATCTGAATTCATTGTTTTAGCCCCTTTCTCTCCCCTTCCTCCCTCCGCCACCCATCTCTTGACCCACTTCCTTATATACCATATTTTTCTCATACTTTGTAAAGACACCCACTAGCAAGGACTTACAGAACTGCTTCAGAAAAGGGGCTATATCTGTTTTCATGAGAAACCACTTTGAAGATATCAATATGTAATACAACAGGCATTGTTAATTCCCTACCACTTTGTTTGTAACTCTGTACTGTCTGTACTGTTTCTTTACTATTTTGTAAAATGTTGTCTGTCTGATAATATTTTCCTCCTTTTATTTTTAAAATTAAAAAAAAAAAAAAGAAAAGGGGCTGGGGATTTAGCTCAGCGGCAAAAGCGCCTGCCTGGCAAGGGCAAGGTCGTGAGTTCGGTTCCTGGTACCAGAGAAAAACCAAAAAAGAGAAGAACTGCTTCAGAAAGAGGCAAGAACAATGTGATGAGAATGTTTGAAGCAAGGGGCATTATTTTGAGGGAGACTCATGGCAATGTGACTTCTACTGTAATGAAGTTTTTTTTTAGATTTAAGCATTCATTGTATATTTGATCACACCTCACATGTTCATATCTGTACTTGATGGCATGTGTATATACAAAATGAGGTCTCAACATGACATGTTGATAACATGGGCTACCTTGGGTGCAAACAGAAGGAAAGGGGGAAGACGGAGTCACCTACATGGACAATAGGAAAATGACTAATTACAAATGAAGTTTGCAATGCCAATGATGGCTGTCATGCATTTATGTAAAGTCTTATATGTGTCTGAGTCTGCCTGGGTTGCCACAGCAAAACAGGCCAGACCAAGTGGCTGGAACAGCGTTTGTGTTGTTGTAGTTCTGGGGCCTGCAAGTCTGAGTTTAAAGCCACAGAGTCAGTTTCTCCTTCGCTGCAGATTGTTCCCTTTGCCCTGAGTCTTGGTCTTTACTCTGTGCTTGCACATCCCTGCCATCTCTTTCTGTGTCCAAATTTTCTCTTTCTAGGGGAAACCATCAGATTGGATTAGGGCTGATGCTCGCAAATTAATTTTAATTTAATCTTGTCTCTAAAAGCTATATCTCAGTCATAGTCACACTCTGAGAAACTGGAGGTTAGCACTTAATACATGAATTCGGAGGAGACACAATTCACCCACCCAGAACCATATGTGTGTGTGTGTGTGTGTGTGCGTGTGTGTGTGTGTGTGTGTGTGTCTTGACTCTGACTGTGCTGGCATCATACCAGATACAATAACCCTTCTTACCCTAATTTTAACTTTTGCAGTCAACTATAGTCCAAGAGTATTAAGTAAAAACTAGAAAGGAACACTTCTTAAGTTTTAAGTTGTATGCTGTTCTGGGTAACGTGGTAAAATCTCACACTGCCCTGCTCATCCCACCTAGGATGTGACTCACTTCTTTGACCAGTGTATCCGTGCTGTATATGCTGCCAGGCTAGCTTACACAGCTTCTAGGCATTTGGAAGCTGTCTCAGATATCGGGTTTCTTGTCATGATATCCAGTGGCTTCTGGTTAATCACTCTTAGTTTACTAATAAGCACTAGAGTAGTGATTCTGTCAATTTGGATATGTCAAAAAGAAGCTTCTTTTAATGAAAAGTTGAAAGTCCTCTATTTAATAGGGAAAGAAAAAATATTAAACACTGAAGTTATTAAGCTCTCTCTATATATTAAAAACAAATTTTCTACCTTTGAAATTGTGGAGAAGGAAACACAAATTCATTCTAGTCTTGCTCCCAGGCCCCAAATTGCAAACATTACCACTACATTACACAGCAAGTGTTAGGATAAGAAAGGCATTAAATTATAGGGCTTGGTACTGTCCATGGTTTCAGGCCTCCACTGGTGGCTTCTGAATATTATCCCCCTTGGGTAAGAATAGAGTACTATACGTCCATTACTGCTTGCTCTGTATATCTTGAGGTGACTTTTGCTCTTTAAAAATATTTGTATAGGGTTGTATATTTCCTGAGTTTGCTTCATTGCAGTAAAAAAACAGCAGTGACTTTTGATCCTGGTTAGGCTAACCCAGTCCTGGTGAATGATGCAAGTTATGGTTATCTTCTCTGATAACAGGATGTTTCTTGACTAACACAGAATTCTCTTCCCCTCTATGGCTGGCTAAAGTAATAATCTGGTTGCTCAATGAGAGTTCACTTTTCATGAAAGGCACACTTTGCCCCTATCATTTCTTAGTTCCTATAGAACTCTGTGACCTCTTCAAGTTTGTTTCTTCCCCTGCCCACGCTTATTTTGCTTTACCTTCCACTGTTTGCCCTCCACTGCTTATGTTCCATATAACCACAGTTGTCTTTTCTTACAGTGAAGTCCCACATGGCCCAGCTGAATGAACAATCCAACACAATCTAAGTAAAGAGAATCCATACTACCTCCAGAGCCTGCTTGTGAAAAGAACAATTGTGCTTTCTTTGGAATGCCCACTGTGGATTTGGCATGTGGCATCTAGATTCCCCATCTTGCCAGGATCTCAAAGATGTTGGAAAGGTTTTGCTTGCTCTAGAAATGCCTCAAATAAATGTTCACATCTTCACCCTTTCTGTTTTTTAATCAGTCAAGATGACAGAAATAAAGCTTTATAAAGCACACTAAATTGTACTGGTTACATGTTTGTTCTTCCACCTAAATGCCAGAATTGTGAGCACACATATTTTTCAAGGACACAAAGCAATGAGACCGATAGATTCTGCCATTTAGCTGCTGAGAGGTAGCTCAAGGAGCTCTTGGCTTGGTTCACTCCACTCTGCTACTTTTTCCCTGGAGGAACTCATCAAGTCACCCTGATCTCTCCTGTTCTGTCTTCCAGGTGCACCAAGAAACAAGGATGATCTTCCTGGTTCCTCACTGGATAGCTACGTAGACTCCAGCTGATATGTGAGTGTGATATGCACATAGCAGGCTGCTGGATCCAGAGAAACTCAGCATGGTGATAGAGTGGCAGTGATGAGAGGCTGGCTGGAAGACAAGATGTCTGGGTGACTCTTAGCACTTTCCTGTGAACCTCAGACTTATCACTGGGAAAAGAAGCAGAGAAAAGGCAACCCTCCAGCAGCCAGAGGACAATCAAACAGCCATTATTCCAGGATATTATATCAATGTTCTTTATTATTGAGGCTAAAAAGGCCATCTGTCTAGGGAATCTGCTTTTGGAGTATGGGAACATTGTCCTCAGCTCCAGGAAGGTTAGGATCCTAGCTTTCCAGGTTTAGCCTTTCTTCGGGAGACTGCCTGCGCTTTAAGGAGATGCCCAGGTGACCTTGTTCTGGGCGTTCACTGGCAGGTGCCTCTTGCTGGTGAGCAGCCAGCCTCACCCTCCATTCTTCTGCCTGCCAGGTCTGCTAGGGCTCAGTAGCCACCACAAGGTGGAGTCAGTAACTCAGCCTCCCAGGGATCACTATCCACTTAGAGCAGGCTCCTGATCAAATTCAAGCTCCCTGTGAAGTGTTTTACCTCTTTCAGCATAGCCCAGGTAAGAAGGTGGCCCAAGCCACTGCAAGGTTCCCATCATCAGCCTGGACTGATACATAAAGTTACTCATTCTGGGTAACTAAAAATTGTTGATACTAACTAAAAATTGACAGATACTACGTGATGTGATGGTATGTTAACTCAGCACCCCACTTCCAGGCATGAGGAAATGAGATCAGTGCCTGGAAGAGATATCTGCACTCCATGTGCATTGCAGCCTTATTCATATCAACATGAATCAACTTCAGTGTCCACCAACAGGTGAATAAAGAAAATGTGCACCTATACATGTATGTATAATGGAATATGATTTGGCCTTTAAAAAGAAGGAGATCTTGCTATCTGTTAAGGTTTGTGTCTAGATGTCTCCCCCAAAGCCTCATGCAGTCATAGGTGGCTGGATTTGGGGTTTGTGCTGCTGGGACCAAGGACATGATGCTGAGATTGATTCACAGCACGATACTAGGACTGAGGGTCTGAATGAGGTCATGAATAACATATACGGGACAGAAAAAGCTGTGGTCAAGACTTGTCACTTTTTGCTTATTGTTGCTGCTGCTTGTCTGCTGCTCTGTGATGCCTGTCTGCCGTGCCACCCTGCCTTGGAACCAGACAGTTGTGGACTGAAACCTCTACCAACTGTGAGCTAAATAAATCTTTCCTCCTTTAACTCTGAGTGTTGAATATTTTGTCTCAGCAATGAGAAACGTAGGTAAGACACCATCTTTGAGAATGTGAATGAACCTGGAGGACACTGTTGAGCAGATACAGAAAAAAAATACCACATGATTTCTTTTATATGCTGAATCTAAAAAAGTTGAATTAAGAGAACCAGAGAATAAAATGGTAGTTGTCAGGGGCTGGGGGATAAGGTAAGGTAGGAGTTTGGTCAAAGGGTACAAAGGATACCATTTTTAATTACCCAGAATGAGTAAGCTCAGGAGAGCTAATACATAGCACAGTGACTATAGTTAATACTGTGATGTATATTTGAAATTTGCTAAAAGAATACATTTTAAGTGTCTTCACCCAAAACAGTTACTGTGTGATGTGATGGTATATTTGTTAGTTTGATTGCAGTTATCATTTTATGATGGTTGATAGATAGGTAGATCATCACAAGAATATTTTAAATATATACAGTTTTTATTTGCTAATCATTCCTCTCATCTCTTTAATCTTAATCGTAGAGCTGGGAAACATGTAAAAATTTAAAACAAGCAAAGGACGGTCTTCATTAGCTCCAGATAGGAAATGCACCTTAGACTTTTTCTTAGTCTTATGTTAACTGTTTGTTTAGTTTCTCTTACCTGTATTGAAAGCTACCCCTGTCCAGGCGCAGTGCTGGGGACTGGAAATCACACACAGAGGAGTAAGATCCAGCCCTGCTCTCAGAGAGCTCAGAGTCTAGCCAGAGGTGAACACATAGAAGGCAATGGATTCTCAACTGAGTATTCAAATGTAAGACACACTTCGGAGACCACTCTATGAAGGTCGCCCTTTTGCTATACTCTGGCAAAATCTTCTGGAAAAATAAAATATTTAGGGGAATAGACATAATAGAATAACCAGCTAACAAGTTCACACACAGGCTAGGTCTCCACAATCCATATAACAAATTTCTAAAGTTTTAAAATTTATAAGTAGGAAGGACTGAATACTGGTTATGACTAACAAAAACACACTTTGAGTTTTCTGGTTTAATTGAAAACAGTTTTTCCCTGCTTAATAATATAAGACAGTGATGGCTCAGATTACCATGTACTGTGTATCTTTAAGGGGACTCTGTGTTCATTAATGCTCATGGAATAATCCATCACCAGAACACTGATTTCATTTTTAAAATGTCACAGACTTACTCAGCTTACTCAGGCTTACTCAGGGAAAGGGAGTGTACACAAGCTCCTGTTAAAAGTCTATGTCAGTCTGGGGAGATAGCTCAGTAGAGCATTTGCCTGGCATGCACAAGTTTCAGTCTCCACCACTGGAGAACAAAGTGTATGTCTCAGGCTGCATGCTTCAACCTATGCCAAAACTCCTCCTCTCAAGGCTTTCTGACTAGTCCTACCTTATAGGACTCATATTTGCACTCATGCTAATAAAACGTGCATGACCAGCACCACCATCCATCAGAATAATCACTGCCTGACTTCCTGCCCTTGAGCCTATAGGCACACCGTAGGTAACTAAATATGTAGCTGTTTGGTGGTGATACACTTTTTTTGGTTGGTTGTTATTTTTAGCCTGACAGAGTAGTAGTTGATATTTATGCCTTGTACACTCAAACAGATATTTAATCATAATTGTGATGACTTAGTTAGGCAAATAAACTCTTAAACTTAATTGCTTGTTATAATTGTCCACTAGCATCATAGTACTGTGATAGCAAAAGATAGACAATCTGAACTAAACTATTTCCACCAGAACACATCACCCAACCCTATACTGTGGTATATTTTCTGATTATACAAATCTTATGCATATGTTTTCTGAGTAAGTGTCTCAATAACATTGTGACATAGATGCAGCCATTTCTATTTTACAGATGGGAGGAAGAGCTCAGAAGGCTCAAGATTAAAGAGATTCAACTTTGATGTTCTGATCTATCCCACTGGTATTCATTCTTTCATAATGTTGACACACAACATGTGCACAGGCCACTGTATGTTTATAACCCACATGTGCGTATCTAATGATTCTATGTTTTTATCTAGCTGTTGCTTGACATTCAAAGGTGAAATGACCGAGATTCTGTGGCTGTGCATGGGAGCCTGTCCCAACATCCTGGTCCACACTTAGATTGTGAAGTCACCCCAAGTCCAAGACCACACTTCCATGTCCTTTGTAATTCTCCAAGTCTTGGGGCTATATCAAGCTCCCAAGGAAAGAAACAAACATTAGTGACATATGATAATGAGTCATCATCAAAATGCTGATACACTATAGTAACATTCACTGATGACCCAATGAATGCTGTGAAGGTGGAGATTCTATCCATGTCACCTTTGATGTGAACTCTGGAGATTATGCTGCAAAAATAGTGTCCCCAGCCCTCTGGGAGCCTTGGCTGCACCTCTGCCTGAGAGACAAATTACACTTCTCACCCAGGACATTACTTTCTAGGGTTTTCAAGGCACACCAGGAGCAAAGCCCAGGCAGGGAGGATAAAAGTAGTTCAGACTGGTGGGGATAGGGAGGTCTCTGATCTCTGGGCTCATAGCAGCTATTCTGCAAAGCTGGTTTCCAGCAGGGGATTTGAACTATAGCTCCATCATCAAATAGCAAATAAACAGTGCCTGTTTGCAAGATTGGTTAAAGCCTTTTTGTTGGCCTTAGAAAAGTAAGTTCCCTTCAGTCTATTCCTGTGAAGTCCTCTGCATCTCAGCCACTCCACAGTGCGCCTTCACCCGCCAGACCCTCTAGAGCAGAGTTTGTACTTGGAGGCTTATGCGGTGTTTGTGTTGGCCCAGAACAGACACTCTGAGATGTAATCAGTGCAACAGCAATGTGACACCCCATGCCTGCAACTATGCACTTAGGAAACAGCGTAGAAAAACAGTTTGGGGAGCTGGCAGACCTTTCCTTTCTGCCTCTGCTCTGAAATAAAGTATCCTAAGACAAAGGGGGCTCTGATGAGATCACTTAGGGGGAAAATTACAGGTCACAGAAAGGTGATGTTACTATAATGTATTGGAATTTTGATGATGGCTCATTATAATATGGTCACTTATGTTTCTTTCTCTTCTCAATAATTAACATTACAACAGAGCCACATCAGATATTTTATCTCATTCTCTAAAAATGAGAGAATTAGGTCTGGTACATCTAATAGTTCTCCTCATTGCTAAGGAGTTCTAGCATTTTTTACAGAAAAAATATGATCACATAATAAGGATCCTTAGAAGTTTGGGTTTACTGCTCTCCATTTTTGCAACTCAGCATTTCATAGGATTTCCATGTATTCATTAAAACAAGTTGTAAGTCAAAGGAAAGGTAAGCATTTCAAGTGACCTGTTGATTACACAAAATATCATATAGGAAACTATTAAGATGATCTGATGGAAAATGTATAGACATTAATTTTTTCCACTAAACAGCAAAGATCAGTTACAAAAACTAAAGTGCCCAGCCACAATATAATTAGCATAATAGATGAGAAAATATTATTTTAAAATGCAAAGTAAATACACACACATACACACACACCATAAACATAGGTATATATTTGGATATATATATATTTACTGAGTGACATAATTTAGTTGCATAAATCAAGTAAAATATTTCTGGACAGAAAGGTTGAGATTAAGGCATTATGAAAATAGTTCTTCCCTAAATAATTGAGATTTTTCTATTTAATCCCATGGAAAGTTTTAATAGGATTTTTTGAACTTGAGAAAGTTAATATAAAGTTTATTTGGAAGATTGTATGGATAGGAATAGTCAGTGTATAGGAAAATATTGATATTTTCTACAGAAGATCTCTTCTATCAGATTGGAAAAGATATTTTAAAGTTAAAATGACTTAGAGTACATTATAGAAGTAAAAGATGAAATAGAAACAAAACAGAACTGAGAACCTATACGCAGATCTCATTACACATGGGAAGTGCATATTTTATAAAAGTGGTATCATAAATGAACGGAGATGTGTTGTTTTAAAGAAGTGATCTGAAATTTTGGAGGAAATATTATCAATATTATCAATTTCTGATCTCACACACAATAAATGCTATGTAAATTAAATGCTAACATGTAGAAAATACCATAGGTTTGCATTCCACACCAAACAAAACCTGCAACCTAGTCATCTGTTCAGTTCCAGTATAAAAACTTACAGAGTGTGTGCAGTGGTAAAGCCTAGCCTTGTGCATACATGTCATTAGAAGGTCATAAAAACTAGTTCATTTGCAACTTCTGCTTCTGACCAAAGTAGAGTAACACAGACTAGATTTACCTTCCTGCTGAAATAATCATAAAATCAAACCAAAATTTTCTTTAAAAACCAGCGCTTAAGAGATTGTACATCAGACAGTGAAGCACACTAATGCTGGGAGATGGGAAAGAAAAAGGTCACTCCAGGATTATGTCTGTTTACTGCCACGAGAGAGTTTTCAGGACATGTGCAGAGAAAGAGGATTTAGGAGTCCTTGATGGGTCCCCTGGGGTAAGCAGAGCTAAAAGTTTGACAGTTACAGGGCCTGGAAGTTGCAGATGGAAGTACAGAAAAGACACAGTTCCATGTGCAAAACATTCCTGAGATGTAGAGGATTCTCCTCCAGAATCACCAGGGTACTTACTGATAAGCAGAGGCATATGAGGAAACCATCTGAGGCTGAAAGAACCGTCCTAGAGGACTGGAGTTGAGACAGAAGAGAACCTGGTACCAAAGTGAGGGCAGACACAGTGTGTGTTCCTACCTGCCAAGCAGGAAAGCCTCATAATTATTCAAAGTAGTATTTATCAGTACTGTGCAATATTGAGCCTTAAACAAAGTACTGTTTAAATCTAACTAAACATTCTTAGAAGACCAAAAAGGATCAAAATCTCTCCAAAAGAATATTTATAGATGTATTTTGAAAACCCAGAAACAAAGTATAATTCATCAAGCATGTAAATAAATAGGAAAATATTTTAAGAGAGAAAAACAATAAAAACGATACAGAATTTCAAATCAAAATAGTGGGAAATTAACAATGGTCAGTATATTGCACACTGTTATCTTCAAAGTAGTTGCTCAGATGGCAAGATATAGGTATGCAAAATTCATTGAACAATGTAAGCACAAACCATTCTTTTCAATTAACTAATAGAAATTACTAGCATAGGGTTGGGGATTTAGCTCAGCGGCAAAGCGCCTGCCTGGCAAGCGCAAAGTCGTGAGTTCGGTTCCCGGTACCGGAGAAAAACCAAAGGAAAAAAAAAAAAAAAAAGAAATTACTAGCATAATCTTAGTTATCTTGTGTACATATATATATTATTTCTTTTCCCTCCCTTCTTTTCTCCTTTCCTCTATCCCAGTTGTCCTTTCCTTTTGAGCAGTTTCTTTCCCTTTCACAATATCCATTGTACATTTTGGATCTTATTTACTCTTTCAGCTTCTTACACTAGGGACACAATATGATGTTTACACATGTGAGTTTGATTTCTTTCACTTATGAGTATGGTCTTTAGTTGCATCCATTTACCTATAAAGGTCTCAAGTTTATCTTTCTTTATAGCTCCATTGTATAAAAATGCCACATCTTTTTTATCCATTCTTCAGTTGATGGGCATTCAGTTGTTTCCAAGATTTAACTATGACAAATTGTGCTGCTGTAAACATGGGTGCACATATATACTGTGGTATGATGTTTTTAATTCTGGGAAACTATCCAGAAGGGTACTAGCTGAGTGCAGTGAGACCGCTAATCCTAGTTTTTTTTTTTTCTTTTTGAGGAATCTCCACACTCATTTCCACACTGGTTATACCAGGCTACACTCCTAACAACGGTGGAGAAATTTCCTTTCTCCTGACAGGTCTACCAGCATTTGTTATTGGTTGATTTCTTGATGATAGCCATTCATTCTGGAGTGAGATGGAATCTTAGCATTGTTTCAATTTGCATCTCCCAAATGACCAATGATATTGAACATTTTTTCATATAGTTATTGACCATTTCCATTTCATCTGAGTAGTGCATATTCATCTGAGGTGCCCATTTTTGGATTGGGTCTTTGAATTTAGGGTGGTCTGAGTTTTTTCAACTCTTTACATATTCTAGGTAGAAGTCCTTTGTCTGAGGGATAGTTGGCTAAAATTTTTTTCCCATTCTGTGGGTTATCTTTTCATTCTGCTGGTGATTTCTTTATTTATTGAAAAAACTTTAGTAAGATGAGATCCTAGTTGTTGATTCTTTGAAGTACACCCATGCAGTTTGGGTTTTGTTGATGAACTCTTTACCTACCCCTATGACTTCAACATTTCTACTTACTGTTTCTTCCAGTAGATTTTATGTTTCTGTTTTAATATTTAGATTTTTGTTTTGTTTTTTGGTTTTTCTCCGGTACCGGGAACCGAACTCATTTTTTTTTTTTTTGTTTTGTTTTTTGGTTTTTCTCCGGTACCGGGAACCGAACTCACGACCTTGCGCTTGCCAGGAATATTTAGATTTTTTGATCCATTTTATTTTATTTTTGCCTTTTTGAGACAGGGTTTCACTATGCAGCTCAGGCTGGCCTTGAACTCTTTTGTAGCCTAGATGGGCCTTGAACTTGGCAATCCTGCTTCAGCCTCCTGAGTGCTGAAATTACAGGTGTATGCCACCATGCCTGGCCTTTGATCCATTTCAACTTTAGTTTAGTGCATGGTGATAGACATGGGTCTAGTGTTAGTCTTTGGAGTGGGGAAAGCCAATTTTTACAGCACCATTTATTAAAGAGGCTATCTTTCTCCCAGAGAATATGTTTGGCCCCTTTGTCAAAGATAAGGTGACTGACTGTGTTTGTAGTTGTGTCTGCATCTTCAGATATCCCACTGATCTTCAGGTCTGGCTTTTTCTTGCCAGTACCATGCTAATTTATCACAGTAGCTTTATAGTATAATTTTAAATTAGGAATTGTGGCCCGGGAATATAGCTCAGTGGCACAATCACCTGCCTAGCAAGTGCAAGGTCCTGAGTTCAATTCTCAGTATCAAAAATAAATAAATAAATAAATAAATAAATAAATAAATAAATCAGAGATTGTGATATCTCCTGCCTTTCCTTTGTTGCCCAGGACTGCCATTGCTATTCTGGGTCTCTTCTGGTTCCAAATAAATTTTAGAAATATTTTCTCTAGATCTACAAGGTATGCTAATGGTATTTTGATTGGAATTGCATTAAATCTGTGTAACAGTTTTGGGACTATGTTGGGTCTTCCTATCCATGGGCAACGGATATCTTTCCATTTTCTGATATCTTCTTCAATCTCCTTTTTCAGACTAATGTAATTTTCACTGTATAGATCTTTTACTTCCTTTGTTAAATTGATTACTAAGTATTTCATTTTTGGGGGATAGTATCGTGAAAGGTGTGGTTTCACTAATTTCTGTCTCAGTGAGTTTGTTGTTTGTGTTCAGGAATATTATTTATTTTTGAGTGTTGACTTTGTATCCAGCTACACTACTGAATTTGGTTATTAAATCTATAAGACTTTTGGTGGAGTCTTTGGGATCTTCTGTGTAGAGTATCATGCCATCTGTGAATAATGATAATTTCACTTCTTCCTTTCCTATCTTTATTCTCTTTATTTCTCTCTCTTGTCTGATTGCTCTACCTAATATTTCCAGAACTGCCGTGGTCTGGCCGCAGCAGATCCAGAAGATTCCTGCAGGAAAGAACAAAGCAGGCTAAGAGTCAAACAACACAGACACCAGAGGTCCTTCTGGTGGGCGAGAGGAGCAAGGCTCCTCTGACACAGAGAAGTGTTTTCTGCTTTATTCTATGCTTTTGCAATTACATATGAAACTCTTAGATACAGTGAGGTTTCCATTTTAATTACAGATTCAGACATGGTTGACTAACCATCTGGCCACAACCAGTGGGAAATCAACTTTTTTAAAAGCACATAAATGGAAGCAGAAAGATCAATCACTAGGTGTTCTGGATTAAGTGTAATTTTTCATAGAATTGTTCACTTGTGTACTGGACAACAAGACCCACATTTACAATAGCTCCTTCTAGAGCCAGTCCAGCAAGCATAGGACATTTGCCTAATGTTTTCCCATGCACTGAGGCCCATGCAGCACTCCCCTCCTCTTCCAGTGGGCAAACATTGTCAGACAGGAGGTAGGGGACTGATGCAAAGCTCTGTGATGGCTCTTACTTCCCCTTTCAACTCTGGTGGGGTGCCTTTCATCCTGGGCTCTGGTTCCTTAACTACTTTCAGTTCTGATCCTTCAGGTTCCCAACCATCCTTTATCAATAGCACAATGAATATCTGCAAAGCTATGATTAATAGAGAGTAGAGGGAGAGGCTGAACACCCATCCCATGCAGTCCCTGCTTTGCAGGCACCTGCTGCCAGTCCTGACTTTGTCAAAGAACTGGCATTGGAAGGTCTCTGGCACAAAACTATATTTAATAGGAGTGGTGACAGTGGACATTCTTGTCTTGTTCCTGATTTTAATGTGAAAGCTTTCAGTTTTTGTCCATTTACTATGATGCTGGCTGTTGGTTTGTGATAGATGGCTTTTATCAGATTGCGATGAAGACCAATTATTCCTATTTTCTGTAGGGTTTTCATCATGAATGAGTGTTGCACTTTATCAAAAAAATTTTCTGCATCTATTGAAATAATCATGTGGTTTTTGTCTTTGGTTCTGTTGATATGGTACATGACATTTATTGATTTGCATGTGTGGAATCATTCCTGCATTCCTGGGATGAATCCTTTTGGTCGTGGTGTATAATCTTCTTGATGATTTGCTGCATTCTGTTTGCTAGTATCTTACTGAGGATTTTTGCATCTACTTAATTCGGGAGATTGATCTGTAGTTCTCTTTTTAGGTTGAGTCTTTCTCTGGTTTTGGTATCAGGGTAATATTTGCCTCCAGAAATGAGGAGAATTGCTTCCCTTTCAATTTCATTATAGAGTTTGAGGAGTATATATGTTAAATCTTCTCTAAATTTCTTGGAGCCTTCAGCCATGAATCTGTCAGGACCTGGGCTTTTCTTTGTTGCTAAGTTTTTAATTACACTTTCAATTTCATTAAATGATATTGGGTTATTCAGAATTTTTATATCTTTTTGATTCAGCTTTGGTAATTTATATGTACTTAGGAATCTGTGCATTTCTTCTGTGTTTTCCATACTATGTGAATAAAGATTTTTGAAGTAGGTATTGATTGTCCAGATTTCCACAGAATCTGCAGTGATTTCACCCTTTTCATTCCTTAATGCATGAATTTGAGTCTTTTCTTTCCTTTTTTTGATAAGGTTGGCTAAGGGTTTATCAGTTTTACTTATTCTTTGAAAGAACCAGCTCTATGATTCATTACTTCTTTGTATAGTTTTCTTGGTCTCAATTGCATTAATTTCTGCTCTGATCTTTATAATTTCCTCCCTTGTATGTGCTTAGACTTGACTTACTTGTCTTTTCTCAAATGCTTGAATTGCAGCATTAGACTGCTGATTTGTGCTTGTTCTGTTTTCCTGGTGTGAGAATTCACTGTTATAAATTTCCCTCTTAGACTGCTTTCATTGCATCCCACAGGTTCTTATAAGTTGTCTTTGTAAGTGGAGGCCTATGTGGAGAAAGTGGAGGGCCTGGGGAACATATCACAAAGAGCATGTAGAAATCTGGGAGAGAATTGGGTATATTCATGTTCTTGATTGTTAATGTTTTCAGAAGAGCACACATGTTAAAGCTACCAAAATTCACCTAGAAATGTGTGCATTATTATCATTTAATTATTATTATTATTATCATTCTACACTATCTATACATCAAAAAGCTAGTTTTTAAAAATTCCTGTCATATGAGATTGGAGAATCTATCTCCATGGCGCAGGGCTTTTGATGAATTAGTGTGATTTGATCCAAGGATTGCAGTATGTATCTGTGTCCCCAGGCAGTCATTTTGAAGTAAGCCACTTTTTATACAAAACTACAGAATGTGAGTCCTGCCTTGGAGAAGACTTACTCATGAAGTCACTTAAATAGTCACAAGTGCCTACTTAGTGTGAGGTGCACCCTGGGCACTGAAGACACAGCAGTGAACATAAAAGAACCAAGCCCCTGAACTTGGGAACCTACATTCCAATGTGCGGGAGATTGAAAATAAACAGAACTACATAAAATGTGCTTGAAAGAGTGAAATGCTAACACAGCAAACTAAGGCAAGGTGGGTAGTGACTCCACTTCTGAAGGAACAAGGGGTTGTCTATGAAGATGCCAGGGAAAAGCATTCTGCCAGAAGGAACCAAGCACAAGGTCTTGCAGGGTGCTCTGGATAACAGGAATGAAGCTTGGGCTGCAAGGAGAAATGGGAGCATGCAGATGAGCATTTCTGCAGGAGTAGTGTTGAGGAAGGAGCTCTAAACTATGCAGGCCTTATTCTCTCCTTCTTGAGAAGGAGAGCCACGGAAGGGGAGTGGGTCCCCTCAGTTGTTAGTGGGGAAGCAGATTATAAAGGCACAGATGCGAAGCAGGGAGACCAGGTCGGGATCTCTTGCAATAACCCGGTGAGAAACCACAGTGGCTTGGCCAGGCAATGTCAGTGAAGGCAGGGAGAAGTGTCCAGCCCTGCATGATGGTGGAAGTGGTGTCAACAGGCTGTATGTGTGTGTGGAATAGACAGGACTCAAGGTCCAAGGGTTGGGCCTGTGCTACTGGAAGACTAAAGTTATGATTAACTCAGACTTCCATTGGGCCAGCTTGCAAGTGGGTTTTCAAAAAGTCAAAACTCAAAAAGAATGATTTCCTTTAAAATGGCTAGAGATGTTAGTTTCTTTTAAAATGTTAGAGATATTAAATCCTAAAAACACAACCAGGCCTTTGTTGTTGTTGCTGTTGTTGTCAGTGGTAAGTCATATGTCTGAAAATTGGTAGCACCTAAAGAAAGTTTACCAAACAATTTTTTTGAGAGAAAAAAATGTAAAATTGAGATTTTTTTGCCCCTGGCAATTAACATAAAGAATCATAAGAGGGAGGGAGAGTGTGGTTTTAGCTGCAGCTAAATTTTGCACAGATACATACTGCAATCCTTGGATCAGTGTGTAAAAACAGTGCATTGCAGGGGTATCTCTTGAGAAGCTCTACATTGTGTGATTTAATACCCTTCCACAGTGGCTTCTTCCCTTCGAAGCAGCTATGGAAGCAGCAGCTGTCCCTGCTGTGGGTCGGTTGCCAGCCACCAACAGAGGGCACTGTGGCCCTAGTGCAGGAAGAAGCAGGACTTCAGAGAGAAGACATCTTCAGGATAGTGACAAGCACACCTCAGCTCAGGGGAACCCAAGGTTGGTCTGCATTAACCACATGTGACCGTGTAACTTTAAATGTAAATTAAATAAACTTTAAAATGCAGTTCCTGGGTGATGCTGGCCACATTGCAAGGGCCAATAGCCTCCTGCGCCCACACCCTGCTGTCCTTGGCCATAGCGACACAGAACACATCAATCACCACAGAAGGGTCTGTCGGACAGGTGGATGGACTTCTGCTGCCAGTTCTGTCTGGCAGAGGTCAGTGCTCCACTCCTCATGGGTCTGAGTGGCCCCAGACCCCTGATCTCTAGGTCAGTTGAGATGGACATCAAGATGGAGCATGGGAGCTGTACATAGTGGCACACACCTGTAATACCAGCATTCTGAGAGGCTGAGGCAGGAGGATGGCAAATTTGAGCCCAGTTTGGGAAACTTAACAACTTAGGGAGAACTTATCAAAAAAAAAAAAAAAAAGATGGACTGTGAGACACACAGAAAGCCAGACCATCACCAGGAGCCCATTACCCTATGATTACATTCACAGAAACTGGAGACAGATTAGTCCCAGTCAAGTACTTTTTTTAATCCAGTATTCACCTTTCTTTATCCCAAGTCACAGTGAGCCTGTTAGAACAAAGCATTGCTCCTGTTTCTATACCACTGCCATAATTTTCAGTGCTTGGTTGGGCTGTGCATGTCCCATGGAGAAAGACAGGTCACAAGGAGGGCTGGAGCCACAGGGCAGGACCCCAGTGACGTTTGTGTCACAACTCTGTGGTTGCTGGGTCCATACGGGATCCAGTTCCTTTGGCCATAAATAAAGCAGATGAGTTTCCATAAGGAACACACATCTGTGCTGAGCTCAGCCCAGCCCAAGGAGAGAAGCTTGGTGAGATTGCATGTGTGAATCTAGGAAGACACAACCTGCATGTGTAGAGAGCACCCATCTCTTGGAATTGTGAGGAAAACAAGGACTCCAGACCCAGAGCTACTTGCTGGAACTCATCAAGACTGTCAGAACCATGAATGGAATCCAGATTCTTACCTTTTCAGCAAATGTCTTGCAGCTGTCTTGGACATCGTACTGCAGTCAGAACGACTAAGAGTTAGGGCTGCCTCCATGGAGTTACAGTGGCAATGACTTGCTTTGTCACCAACATAGTTCTGGGAAGAAAGTAGAACATGTAGCAATACAGAGGCAAGATCAGAACTCCGTGACACTTTCAGATATCTTGACCAAAATTTCTTTAATCTATCAATCTGATTTTTGTTGCTATTCCAGGACTAGAGCTAGTTCTGGCAACAGTACAGCAAATCCACCATTTGTCAGAAATGAAGAGATGCACAACACAGAAACAGTTTCTCTGCCAGCTGGCAGCTGCAGAAGATTTGGGTTTTGCTAGTCCTGATGTAAGAGGGTAAGGGAATTGAGATTTCTGATGGCATCAGCAGCGTTCCTGAGCTAGCTCCTGGAGTGGAAAGTCATCACAGCAGCAGGCAAGAGAAGCACCTGTTGTGCCCTGGCACTAGCCATGGGAAGGGATCTGTCCCATCAGACAGACACCACAACCCTGAGCTGTGACTTTCGTCATTGGCATACTGACATAAATTGAGCAGAGCTTGAATGTCCCTGGGTATTTGCTGGCTCCAGTGATCTTTCCCAACCACAAGCCTCTGACCTCAATAACAACAGCCCTGCAAAGCATCCTGATCTGAAACGGGCCTGCCAAGTGACCCGGAGCCACCTAGAGGGGAGGTAGCCTCTGGGTGACAAGAAAGGGCTCTCTCACAGCAGACCAACCTCTGGAGACAAGCACTCTTGAGCCTAGTCTTGTGTGTTTCTTTCTTCCTTCCTTATGCTTGTCAAATGGGAATTAAAAGGCCAATGATAAGATGACAGGGTTTCTGATATGTGAGTTGATTTTTTTTTTTTTTTTACCTTAGGCCTCTGCAGGTACTGACAAGAAGAAAAGACCCCAAATTAAACCAGATGTTTCATTAAGTTTAAACTTTGCATAGACTACACTCAATTATCAGAGAGATGAAGACTGTGTTTGGGTCTGTTTACTGCTTGGCAAGCACTTGGATGCCTAATCATCCCCAGTACCATGGAAAGTAATCAAATAGACCAAAGCCCTCTGAGACTGGCCCCAAGTTTTTTTATTTTGTTTTTTTGTTGTTGTTGTTGTTGTTTGTTTGTTTTGTTTTGCCTTTTGTTTCTTCACAAGGAGAAGGAAAGAGAAGCAAATGCTTTTCCAAAAGAAAGTTTAAGTCTTGGAAGGACATTCTGTTACTTAGAATGAACTCAATGGCATCATTGACATTTCATAGAAATTTAGATTCTTGAGTGGATGGGACACAAGTTAACAGCACTAGCTGGCCACTAGAGGCTATGTTATTTTGCAGGTCTGACCCCAGGGCTCTAATGCAAATAGGATTGTGAGGCTGACAAACATTAGCTAGCAAGGAGGATCAACAGCTTGTTTTAGTGAAAAGGCCCCACCCAGCCCCTCTGTCATCTAAGACACTTCACTTGCCATCTCTAGATCTTCATTTCTTAACTCTGAAATAAGGATGTGGACCAGTAATTCTCATTTACTTGTATCTATGGCTGAGGCCGGTGGTATTTCAATACAGAACACTCCCAGCAACAGAGAGATGCCTGATTTCAACTACATCATGACATTTTCAGCGAGGTAACACCCAGCTCAAACACCCTACAGTCCAATCCAACAGAGAGTTCAGTGTCTCTTCCATACCAACTCTCTTGTTTTTAAATTGTCCCAAATTATTTGTTCTCAATATAAATAATAATTTTTCTCTCCTTACCAAAATTATGTACATGGTAAGCCGCATTTAATAAAACAAAACAAACAACAAATAGAATAAAGTTTCCTAAGGAAGAACAGACTCCTGAAAAATACTTACAATGACAGTTGGCAATAATTTGGTTTTCCAGGATATAGCCTACATCTGAGCAGTAAGTTAACTTTTGAGGAAGCAACCTTAGTAATTGTTGGAATGATGTTTGCCAAATAAATAATGCATTAAATAATTTCTTTGGTCCTGAGAAAAACTACATAGCTCATGAAGACCCCAGACTGTGGGAAACAAGAGGCAAGAGTAGAGCATGAGGCTGTTTGGCCTGTACACTGCTCCTGGAAAGAAAGTAAAGCTGGGAAGGTTTTCCCCACAAATATGCCCTCTCACATTCATCTTTTCCAGTAGAGGCTTTGTTTAAGAGAAACTGCATTTTCTTTGCTTACTCCCACCCCCATTTCCCTCTAAAGCCTTCCTCTTACTGTGTCCCCAGAACTTGTACCACTGTAGCATGGTGCTTCTTGTGTTTCATTATTACTGGTGCTTCATTGTCTGTGTTTCATTGTTGCATGGTGCTTCATTGTCTGTCTGGCTCTCTGGACTTGAAATTTCTTGAGAGAAAGCATTGTGCCTTGCTTATTTCTGCATCTTCAGTGTCTAGCCACAGTGGGCATGAGTAGTGGCAGCATAAATATCACTTGGCAGACTTAGCAGACCTAGCTGTTTCTCACACACATAAGTGCTAGCCACAGTGGGCATGAGTAGTGGCAGCATAAATATCACTTGACAGACTTAGCAGACCTAGCTGTTTCTCACACACATAAGTGCTGGATAGGTCATTGCTGGGTAGTGATCTCAAAAGTGAGAAAAGGGCACACCCAGATTCCAGAGTCACAGAAGGAACTGGGAATCAGAGGGGTGGCTCTTGAGTTTCCAGATGAGTTGAGCCCACAGGATATAGTAACCTCTTGGTGCTGGAGTTTAGTGCCTGAGGAGAAACACTATTCATGGCCTTAATTCTATACATGGTGAATACCTAAAACTGAGTTCCCAAAACAAAGCTAAGGGCAAGATAATTCACCCACAGGAATACAGAAATAAAATAATCTGAAAAATATTTTAATGGGTATTTTCAAATGTGTGAATATAGAAAGGAAGCCTTTGGATATATAAAGTGAGAATACAAACTTACAGGGGAAAAACAGAATTGAAAAGACAACAAATACAAATTCCACCATTATAATAAAGTGCTATATAAAGTTAAACTTTAAGCTAAATAAGCAGAAGAGAAAACCAGTGGGTTGAGAATACATCTGAGTACATGGTGTGGACTTCAATAAAGAGAAATAAAGAGACAGAAATTATAGGCCAAGTCAAAAGAAATGGGGATATCTTTGACCATTTTTTGCTGCTATAACAAAATTGCTGAGAGTGGGTAAACTATAAAGAAAAGAAATGTTTTTCTCACAGTTCTGGAAACAAACAAACCCAAGGCATACATGCTGCTCTTGGCGAGGGCTTCTGACTGCATCGTACTGCGCAGAAGGTCACGAGAGAGCATACACGTGTGTGTATGATGAAGAGAGCAAATCGGGCCAAACTCACCCCCTTACTCATGAACCCACTCACAAGAAGACAGCATTACTCCATTCTTGAGGGCTCTAGGACCTAATCAGCACTTATACTATTCTAATGGCAATTAAATTTCAACAGGAGTTTTGGATGGGGGGCATTTAACCATAGCAGGAGAAAAGAATGAAAAATTTCAAGTTACTTATGAGAAGATTCCAGTTGGGAAAGAGTTGAGAGACTGGAGAGAATTATATTTTAAGGGAAAATGGGTAAAGAATTTTCATAGGAAGCCCTCTCAGATCTCCACTCTTGTATGGATGGACCTGTTTTTCTTATACTACCCAGGTGAATTTTATTGCACATAGTGTTATTACAATCCCATAACTAGAGATTAGGTCTTCTAAGTAGCTAGAGACACAACACCTGGGAGAGCTGCCTATTGTGATTTGCTGTACTCTGAGCTCTGCATCTTTTCTGGTGGGACCAAAGACCCTTCCCTCAACTTAGCATTATATTCTACCAGCCTCTGGAACAGCTTCTCTCACCACATTGTTACATCTCCTGGGAGAACTCTCTTCCCCTGCTGGTTTGGTTTCTTCACATACAGTAGCTAACGATTATTCTTTATCTAATTAATGATCAGCTTGTAAAAGACTGAGTGTACAGACAGACAAAGACCAGACATACAAAGTCAGAGAACTCTGTGGTAATCAGTCCAAGAAGCCCCTGCAAAAAGAAAAGTCAAAGAACCCAATCCACCATTGACAACAAATAGTCCATGAAGCCAAACAACAAGCTCTATGGCAATCAATCCAAAATGGCTGATATTTGACTAATAGCTGGCAGTTATTATCCTCAGATTTTTACCTTAATGATAAATCCAGGTATCCTCCTCTGACCCAGCACAGATGATGCCCATTTTCCACTTAGCTGTCTCCAGCTTCCCAATGCCAATAGCCTCCAAGTAGGGCATGGCTGGAGCCACTTTGCCTTCCCCTCCTTTGCCTGCCTTTGGATCTCTACCAGAATACAAAAGACTTGGCCCTCTCTGCTGCTACAGCAAACTTCTAGTAAACAGCTTTTGTTTTTTTCATTTGGGTGGTTTTGACATCTTCGTATTTGCAGGCCTTGCTGCTGGAAGACCTTAACCAGAACCTATCTCAGAACATCTCTGCACAAACATATTGTCCATGGCAGTCTAGAACTACTTGATCATTCTTCACTTACCCCTCATCTCTCTCTACTCTCTTTATTTAAGTCCATACCATGTACTCAGATGTATTTTCAACCTAGTTGTTTTCTCTTCTGCTTATTTAGCCTAAAGTTTAACTTGCATGTAATATTTTATTATAATGGTTGAATTTGTATTTGGTGTCTTTTCAATTTCCTTTTTTTCCTGTAAGAGAGAGGTGATGAAAGGTAGGAATGGAGCAAGCCAAGGAGAGACATTTGATGGGCTCTATCTTAGTCTATTCCAGCTGTTGTAACAAAATGCTTGAGACTGTGTCATTTATAAACAATAGAAATTTATTCTTCATAATTCAGGAGACTAAGAAGTCCATGATCAAGGTGCTGACAGATTTATGTCTGGTAAGAACATCATAATGTTATCTTGCTGCTATGCCCTCTCATGGCAGGAGCCACAGAGGCAGATTCATTCCTCTTTTATAGGGTCACTAATCCCATTCATGAGGGTTGTGATGGTTAATCTTTATGGTCAACTTGATCAATTCAGAGATGCCTAGGTGATTAGTAAAGTATACTTCTGAGTGGTACTGGGTAACCCAGTATCATGGACATGACCTTGGGGACTATATCTGGGCCCCAACCTTTCTTTTCCAGATCCTTTCCCTGACCTCTACTTCAGATGACATTGGCTGAGCTGCTTTCCTCCAACATGCCCTTCTATCACGATGCTTCTGTCCTGGAGCCAGCCATGGCCTGAAACCTTTGAGACAGTAAGCTAAAATAACCTTTTCTCCTTTCAATTGTGTACATCGGGAATTTTGGCAGCAGAAAGGTAATATGCAAGGGTGGAGCCCTGAGAATTTAATCACTTCTCAAAGATCTCACCTCTTAAAATGGACAGCCCATAACTTATGATGATCCCCACTTATAAGTTTTCAAGTTTATAATGGGTCTGTCAGGTTATTAATGCATCTTTGACTTAAAATATTTGTAATTTACCATGAGTTTATTGGGATGGTATTTTCACAGTTCTTCAGAAAACTGGAGCAAATAAAATGTCTATAATATTAAATAGGGATAAATTAGATTAGTTCACATGATGACAGAGCCTAAAAAGCCAACCAGTAGTTGTCTACAGACTGTCTGCAGGGAACATAGTAGCTGCTCCATCCAAAAAGCTGGAAGGTCTAAAGGAAAGAGAGGGCAAGCCTGGGGAGTCTCAATGCACCACTCGGAAGGGGAGAAACACTGCCCCCTGTTCCCTACCATTGTGTGAGTGAAAGTGAGCCCTGGTGAGCCTTGGGAGGTTTGTGAGCCACTCAAGAGGAGAGATACCCCACTCCCCATTGTGGGAACAACAGTGAGGCTCACGAGCCTCAGGAACATCAGTAAGCCACTGGTGAGGGGAGAAACTGTATCCATGCCCCACCACCACTGTGGGAGCATCAGTGAGCCTTGAAAGCCTCAGTGAGCTATTTGGGAAGGGAGAAATCACCCCATCCCACCATCCACGGAGCCTCAGTCTGGAGATACCCTAATGCCTGGCCCATACTCCTACACTGCAGGTCAGGCAGCCAGTATGGAAAGCACCTGGGACACAGCAACCAGCTCATCTGCAGGAATTCAGGGTAAATCCACCTTAACAAGGGGAAACACCTTGGAAACAAACTCCTAATTTACAATTGTTTCTGTTATATAACTATAGACTTTGCTCCTATGGTCTAAAGCACAAAATCACTAGTTACCACAGTTTGTCAGTTTCTGAATTGTGTTTATTGCTAATTGTACTACTGTAGCTAGGATGTCAAATCAGTTATTCTCACTTGTGTAACAATACTGAGAGGAACTGGGGTAAAATCCTCACTACAACCCTTCACCAAAAGACTGGGGACTGAGCCAAACAGAAACAAACATCCTATTATCAATTAATTGGGAAGGTAGGATCTTGGGACAGACACGAAACAAGAATTTCCTACACAGTGAAGATATCCTTGAAGTACAGACTATTCCTAGAGAGGCCTTGATACTAGTGATATACCTATGTACTACCAAAACTCACAAGAATCATCACACAAAATTTAAAAATTTTTAGAAATAGAAAGTGTCAAAATGAAGGAACAAAATGCAATCTCAGAGCTCCAACCCACCCAGAATGAGTCCAGGAGACATCATCACAGAATAACTTGAAGTCACACACCTGAAATTTCTAAAATGATAGCAACAACTCCATAGTAGAGTAAAGTAAAGAAACAACTCCATCAGACCATAGAAGACATCAGATCAGAAATAATCTCTCAGGCAAAAAAAAAGAAATGATAACCATAATGAAAGAATTGCTCAGCATATCTAAAGAAGAGCTACATGAAAAAAGAGGACCATAGAAAAAAATGATGGAAACCTTGAAAGAACAATATAGGAAGGAATTAGAATGCATGAAACAGATTCAAAGAGGTATTCAGTAAATTAAAAATTTCATTGAAAGCTGGCAAAACTGCATGAATAAAACTGAAGATAAACTTTCAGACCTTGAAGATAGCATGGCAGTTACTGATCACAAAAATAAATATCTCTTAAAAATAACAAGGAACCAAGAAATAACAATTTAACAGTTCCAAGATGATGAAAAGAAAACCAATATAAAACAGATAGGTGTAAACAAAAAAGGAGGAGTCAACACAAATGACATAAAAAGACTATATGTAGAAGTAATAGCAGAAAATTTCCCAAGCATGGGAAAAGAATCTCACATATAGCTAAGTGAGACATAGAGAACTCCAATTAGCCATAACCAAAATAAATCTATATGCAGACATGTAATAATCAAAATTCCAGAAAGTCAGCACAGGATCAGACTATTGAAAGCTGGTAGAGAAAAGAAACAGATCACCTATAAAGGAAAACTCATCAGAATCACAACAGATGTCTAAATACAAACCATCAAGTGAAAAAGAGCTGAGAGTGAAGTATTTCAGGTCCTGAAAGGAAACAACTTCCAGCCCAGATTGATGTACCCTGCAAAATTGTCTTTCAGAATTAATGGAGAAATAAGATACTTCTACGACAAAGAACAACTGATGACCACCAAACCAACCCTACAAAAAGTACTGAAAGATTTTCTATATAGAGATAAAAATAACCATAATTCCAAGAATAACAAGAAAAAGGAACCACCAAGCAGTGCAAGCAATTAAACACAGGGAAAAAGTAGGGAGCCAACAGCAAGAAAATAACATGACCATGATAAGCCAGTATATATCAGTTATAATCATTGCTATAAATGGCCTCAATTCACCAATCAAAAGAAACAGACTGGCAGGGTGGATTAAAAAACAAAATCCAACAATATGCTGTATACAAGACACACATTTAACTGAAAAACAAAATGATAGACTGAAAATCAAAGGATGGAAAACCATAATCCATGTAACAGGAACCCAGAAAACAGACATTATGAACTTCAAACCAAGAATGTTCAAAAGAGATAAAGAAGGTCACTACATATTTGTTAGGGGAAAACTGCAAGAGAAAGAGATAACAATCATAAATATATAAGCACCAAATATGGGAGCAGCCAACTATATAAGACAATTATTAATAGACATGAAAAATCAAATAAGCAACAACAATCATAACAACCCATTGTCACAGAGAGATCAACTAGACAAAAAATCAGCAAAGAAATAATAGAACTGAACCAAACTTGTGAACAAAAAGTCTTAGTAGACATTTATAGAGTGTTCCAACCCAAAGTATCAGAATATACATTCTTCTCAGCTGCACGTGGGTCATTCTCTAAATTATACCATATACTAGCCCATAGAACCTGCTTAAGTAAATGCAAAGGAATTCAAATTCTCTCATACATATTATCTGATCATAGTGTGGTGAAATTGGAAATTATTAACAAAAGAAATCACAAAAGCTACATAAAAATATGAAAAATAAATAACACTCTCCTGAACAACCAATGAGTCACAGATGAAATTAAACAAGTAAATAAACAGTATTAACAATCAAAAGAAAATGCAGATACAATTTACCAGAACCTGTGAGACAAAATGAAAGCAGTCCTAAGAGAGAAATTTATAGCAGTAAATTCTCACATCAGGAACACAGAACAAGCACAAATAAACAACCAATGCTACACCTTAAGCTTCTATAAAAAGAAGAGCCACTCAAGCCCAAAGCCCAAAGAAGGCAGGAAATCATAAATGTCAAAGCAGATATTAGTGAAATGGAGACTAAGAAAACAATACAAAGAATTAATGAATCAAAGATTTGAAAGAATAAATAAAACTGATAAACTCTTAGCTAACCTTATCAAAAAAGGAAAGAAAATATCCAAACCCATGCAAAGAGAAATGAAAAGGATGAAATCACTACAGATCCTGCGGAAATTTAGACAATCAATACCTGCTTCAAAACTCTTTATTCACATAGAATGGAAAACACAGAAGAAATGGACAGATTCCTAAATACATATAAATTACCAAAGCTGAATCAAAAAGATATAAAAATTCTGAATAACCCAATATCATTTAATGAAATTGAAAATGTGATTAAAAACTTACCAACAAAGAAAAGCCAGGTCCTGATGGATTCATGGCTGAATTCTCCAGGAAATTTAGAGAAGATTTAACACAAACACTCCTCTAACTCCATAATGAAATTGAAAGAGAAAAAATTCTTCCCAACTCATTCCTGGAGGCAAATATTACCCTGATACCAAAACCAGAGAAAGACTCAACCTAAAAAGAGAACTACAGATCAATCTCCCGAATTAAGTAGATGCAAAATTCCTCAGTAAGATACTAGCAAACAGAATGCAGCAAATCATCAAGAAGATTATACACCATGACCAAGGGGATTCATCACAGGAATGCAGGGATGATTCCACACATGCAAATCAATAAATGTCATGTACCATATCAACAGAACCAAAGACAAAACCACATGATCATCTCAATAGATGCAGAAAAAGTTTTTGATAAAGTCCAACACTCATTCATGATGAAAACCCTACAGAAAATAGGAATAAATAGTCTTTACCTCAATCTGATAAAAGCCATCTATGAAAAACATACAGCCAATATCATAGTAAATAGACAAAAATTGAAAGCTTTCACTTTAAAATCAGGAAAAAAATAAAGATACCCACTATCACCATCCTATTCAAAATAGTTGTGGAAACGTTAGCCAGAGCAGTTAGACAAGAGAGACAAATGAAAGGAATAAGGATAGGAAAGGAAGAAGTGAATTATTATTATTCACAGATGGCATGATACTCTACATAAAAGACCCCAAAGACTCCACCAAAAGGCTTACAGATTTAATAACCAAATTCAGTAACATAGCTGGATATAGTGTCAGTATTCAAAAATCAGTAACATTCTTGCACACAAACAACAAACTCACTGAGACAGAAATTAGGGAAGCCACACCTTTCACAATAGCATCCAACATAATGAAATACTTAGAAATCAATCTAACAAAGGAAGTAAAAGACCTATACATTGAAAATTATACTACTCTGAAAAGAGATTTAAGAGCATTTTAGAAAATACAAAGATACACCTTGCTCATGGATAGGAAGAACCATGTGTGAAAATGACCATTCTCCTAAAACTCTTATGCAGATTCAATGCAATCCAGATCAAAATATCTTTAGTGTACCTCACAGATCTAGAGAAAACATTCCTAAAATTCATCAGGAAGCAGAAGAGACTTAGAATTGCATGACAGTCCTGGGCAACAAAGGCAGGGCAGGAGGTATCACAATTCCTGACTTGCAATTATGCTACAAAGCTACTGTGATAAAATCAGCATGGCACTGGCAAGAAAACAGGCCTGAAGATCAATAGAAGAGATTAAAATACGCAAACACACTCAGCTTTCTTATCTTTGACAGTGTGGACAAATATGTTCACTGGAAGAAAAATAGGCTCTTTAATAAATAGTGCTGGACAAACTGGCTTTCCACACGCTGAAGACTAGAACTAGACCTATGCACCAAATTAAAGTCAAAATGGATCAGAGATCTAAATATTAAAGCAGAAACACTAAATCTACTGGAAGAGACATAAGGACAGGCAAACAGTTCATGAACAAAACCCAAACTGCACGGGAAATACTTCAAAGAATCAACAACTGGGACCTCATCTTAATGAAAAGTTTTTGCCTATCAAAAGAAATCTCCAACAGAGTGAAAAGAAAACCCAAGAATTAGGAGAATATTTTAGCCAACTGTCCCTCAGACGAAGGACTTGTCTCTAGAACATATAAAAAAAAAAATCAGGACCCCAAAATTCAAAGACCCAATCAAAAACTGGGCGTCTGAAAGGCATAAATAATTCTCAGCTAAAGAAAGACAAATGGCAAATAAATATATGAAAAAATGTTCAACATCATTCATCATTCAAGAAATGCAAATTAAAACAACACAGATTCCATCTCACTCCAGAAAGAATGGCTGTCATCAAGAAATCACCAATAACAAATGCTGGTGAGGCTATGGGGGAAAAAAAAGGAACATTTCTCCATTGTCGATTGGAAGGAAGGTAGAATGGTGAAACCGCTATGGAAATCAGTGTGGAGCTTCCTCAAAAAACTGGGATTAGAGGTCCCATTCAAGCCAGCTATTCTCCTTCTGGGTACTTTTCCAAAAAAAATTGAAAACATCATACTACAGCACTATATGTGCACCCATGTTTATAGAAGCAAATTTGTCATAGCTAAATCTTGGAAACAACCCAAATGTCCATCAACTGAGGAATGGATAAAAAAAGATGTGGTATTCTTATACAATGGAGTATTACTCAGCTATAAAGAAAGACAAACTCAAGGCTTTCGTAGTTAAATGGATGCAGCTAGAGACTATACTCATAAGTGAAATAAATCAGACCCACTTGTGTAAATATTTTATTGTCTCCCTAGTGTATGAAACTGAAGGAGTAAATAAAATTTGAAAGGTTCCATTATGGTTTGTGTCTACATGTCCCCTTAAAGCCTCTTGCAATCATCGTGTGGGTTTCTAGAGTTTATGATTGATTCATGGTCCAATGCTGGGCTTATGGGTGGGAGTGCTACACCCACCCTAGGGTGGGTAGCCTGCATACAATACAAGGGAGGGAAAAAGGCTTGCTTGTTGCTGCTCCTCCCTTTTTCTCTTGCTGCTTTTGATGTTTTCTGCTACCATGAGCTGTTGCCATCTGCCATATGCCACTCTGCCTTGGAGCCAGCTGAGTATGGACTGAAACCTCCACAGACTGTGAGCAAAATAAACCGTTCCTTCCTTAATTTTGGGTGTCAGGTATTTTGTCTCACCAATAAGAAAAAAATATCCAAGACAGAATTTGGTACCAGAGAAGGGTCATTGCTGTGACTATACCTGACCATGTGGTTTAAGAGCCTTTGGTAACAGTTTATGGGAAGGGTTTGGAGAGGTTGGAAGATGTTGCCTGAAAGAGAATAGCTGGAACGTGATAGGCTGCTCTGTATGGGAGATTTTGGTCAGAGCTCAAAAGGCCAGAAAGCTGGTAGAAATTCTGCTGATAAAGACCAAGTTCAGGAGATTTCTGCTGTATTGGTTGTTGAACTCTGGATGTTGTATATTATAGCTTGGCAAAAAGTTTGTCTTTACTTTGCTCATGTCCAGAGATTTTGCCTGAGACTCAGATTAAGAGCAATGGACTAATTAATCTGGCAAAAGAAATTTCAAGGCAATCAAATGTTGATGTGGTCGCATGGCTATTGTTGGGGGCTTTTAGTCAGATTTATGTTGAGAAGCAAGATCAAAGAGCCCAGCAGGATGATTTAAAACATTGTGAGTTTGGTCAGAAAGGAAACTCCCATAAAGCTGTGAACTGCATAGATAATGCTGAGAAGCTCTTGATTGCTGAAAAGGGACAGGAGGCTAGAAAATATGGCCTGAGAGCATCACTAGAAGCAACCAGTCTCCACCCTTTTCATCCTCAAGCCTGCAAAAGTGAAAGACTTTGCTTTGAGGAGAAAGCCACAGAGTGGTGTGCTCCAGAATGGTGGCAGTGGCCACAGCAGGCTCCAGAATGGTGGTGGCATAGAGAATTTGTTCCTCAGAATCAGGTTCAGAGTTCTCAGCAATACAGGCAACCGCTACAGTCAAGAGAGAGGGAAGCTTGGCTACTGTTCCGGGTGGGAGCAGACCTTGGCATCACCATGTGGCACTGGTTTTAGGCACACGGAGAATGCAAGAGTTCTGTGGTTAAAAAGGCTTCCACCTAGATTTCAGGAGGCCTCAGAGGCCAGGCAGTGTGCCCCTGAGAGGGCAGTGTGTGAATCTGTGAGTGTGAAGTGAAAGGTTCAAGGAAGCCCCCAGAAATTTGAAAAAGCCAGAAACTTGAATGATCTGAAGAAAGCTTCAAGGAGGGAGCAAAGTGGGCCCAAGAGACAAGCCATGGCAGCTACACCCACCAGAAATGCCATAGAGGTGGGGCCACATGGAGCTCACAATTTGCCTAAGATTGCCTCAGATGTTGAATATGGAATGAAAGGACTTAATGTTTGCCCTGCTGGAATTTGGACTTGCTTTGGTCCCAATGTTTTGTATCCCCTTGTTAGTACCTTTTGGAATGGTAATGTTTATCTTGTGCCATTGAATGTTGGAAGTGTTTAACTTTTCATTTGTACAAGGGCTCACAGCTAGGAGTATGCCTTAGATCTCAGAAGAGACTTGGGACTTGGACTTTTCAACAGTGCTGAAACAGGACTTTGGCAACTCTTACACATGGACTAAAATGCTTTCTGCATAAAGAAATGTGCATGAGTCCTTGGAAGGCCTGGGGTGGAATGTTGTGGTTTGTGTATAGATGTCCCCCCAAAGTCTTATGCAGTCATGGGTGCAGGCTTCTAGAGTTTGTGACTGATCCATGGTCTAATGGTGGGATTATGGGTATGAGTGCTACACACACTCTAGGGCAAGTAGCTTGCATACAATACAAAGGAGGAAAAGAGGCTTGCTCTCTATACTTCTCCATTTTTGCTCTTGTTGCTTTTACTGTTTTCCACAACCATGAACTGTTGTCCTCTGCCATGTTCCACTCTGCCTTGGAGCCAGTCAAGTATGGACTGAAATCTACACAAACTGTGAGCTAAATAAACCTTTCCTTATTTAACTGTGGGTATCAGGTATTTTATCCCAACAACAACAAAAAAAGTAACTAAAAGAAGTACAATAGAGGGTTCACATCTGCACAGAGTGCAGAAGCAGGCAGTTCCTGATCTTTGCCAGCACAGCCCATGTGTGGGTCCTGTGCATGCTGCGAGTGGCCAGCAGGCACAGAATCAGGAGGCCCACGATTCGATCACACCACCGTTCATAGCAGAATGCCATGAAAACCAGGTAGTGCCCCCACCTACTTCCTGGGAACAGAGCAGGCATCCCAGAAGGCTGTGGCCATTGCAGTTTGTGTCTCCACCCTCCGTGCATCTGGAACACACAGAAGACTGTCTCAAGGGACCCACAAACCCACTAACACAGGGGCTTGCGAGGGGCACCTCCATGCATGCCCAGAGACATGTGAAGCCCCAGCACAGGCAGCACACAAAACTGCTGAAGCCATGATTCACGTCTGGGTTCCAGGGTTCACATCTGGGTGGGAGCATGGAAACAGGCAGTCTGTGATCACTGCCAGCGCAGCCCATCTCTGGCTCCTGTGCTTGCAGTGAAAGGTCTGCAAACACAGAACCAGGCAGTCCACCAACTGTAGACACTGCAGTCCGTGTCTGAGCTCTACCTTCACCCTTAACTCCCTGGAGTCACAGAACCAGTGGTCTGTGATCACACCACCAGTGCAGACCACTTTTAGTTCATACTAGTGCCCTGAACTGATAGGGGACACTGGATCAGGTTGTCTATGACCTGATGGATGACATCCTGATTGGCATCTGATACCTGAGAGAACTAGGTAAACTTCACCATCTGCTGGAAGAACCCAGACTAAGCAGCACACCCCAGCAGCCACTGAGGGTTAAGTTTGACCACCAGGAAAATTAGCGAGGTTAGTGGCCTTTACTGAGCTGACAGGAAGGAAAGGGACTGAGCACTTTACCACCAACATCAGACATGAAAAGACAAAGGACTAAAACTCAGTCTCAGAACTCCACCCCTCTCAGAACAAGTCCAGGAGACATTGACATAGGAGAACTTTATAAACACACTCCTGAAATTGCTGAAATGATTGTAATGGAAGTAAAGAAACAACTCCATCAGGCCATAGAAGAGATCAGATCAGAAATAATCTCTCAGCCAAAAAATGAAATGACAATATTAATGAAAGAACTGCTCAGCACATCTAAACAAGAAACTTATTAAAAAAATAGATGAACATAGGCAATGGATGGAAAGGTTAAACGAAAAATATAGAAATGAATTAGAATGCATGAAGCACATTCAAAGAGATATCCAGGAAATCAAAGCTTCCATTGAAAGCTACCAAAACCGTTTGAATGAAGCTGAATATAGAATTTCAGATTCTGAAGATCACATGGCAGTTAGCAACTGTGAAAGAAAGGATCTCTTAAAATCAACAAGGAATCAGGAAAAATCAATTCAACAGCTGCAAGACGAGGCAAAGAGGGATAATGTATGACTAATAGGAGTCAATGAAACAGCAGGAGGCAACACAACTGACATAAAACAATATTTACAGAAATAATAGAAGAAAATTTCTCAAGCATGGAAACAGAACCTGATATACAGGTAAATGAGGCATGTAGAACTCCAACTAACCATAACCAAAGAAATACCACAACCAGACATATAATAGTCAACATCCCAGATCTCCAGCAAAAGAACAGAATATTAAAAGCTGCTACAGAAAAGAAACAGATTACCTATAAAGGAAAGCCCATCAGAATCACAGCAGATTTCTCAACACAAAACATCCAAATGAGAAGAGCTTGAAGCAAAGTGTTACAGGTCCTGAGACAAGACAGCTTCCAACCAAGCCTGATTTACTCTGCCAAACTTTTCTTCAAATTCAATGGAGAAATAAAATATTTCCATGACAAAGAACAACTGAAGAACTTCACGAGTGCCAGACCATCGTTGAAAAAAGTACTAAAAGATGTTCTACACAAAGAAAAACATGACCACAAATTCAACAATAATAGAAAGGAGACCAAGAAGAAGACCAAGCAATTAAACAGGTAGAAAAACTAGGAAACCAACAGCAAGTAAATAACATGACAATTATAGGTCAACACATATCAGTTATAACCATAAATGTAAACGGCCTTAATTCACCCGTCAAAAGAAACAGACTGGCAGAGTGGATTAAGAAACAAAATTCAGGGGCTGGGGATTTGGCTCAGCTGCACAGCGCCTGCCTAGCAAGCACAAGGTTGTGAGTTCGATCCCCAGTACTGGAAAAAAAAAAAAAAAAGAAACAAAAATCAATGATATGCTGTGTACAGGAAACACCTTTTACTCAAAAGGAAAGCCATAGACTGAAAGTCAAAGGATGGAAAACAATCCTCCATGCAACATGAAGCCAGAAAAAAGCAGGGGTAGCTATTATGTTTGAGGACAATGTAAACTTCAAACTGAAAACAATCAAAAGAGATTAAGGAGGTCACTACATACTTGTCAGGGGAAAACTGCAAGAGGATGAGATAACAATCATAAACATGTATGCACCAAATATAAGAGCACCAAACTATATAAGACAAATCTTAACAGACATGAAAACTCATATAATTAATAACGCTATTGTAATAGGGGACCTCAAAACCTGTTTGATACAAAGTGATAGGCAAACTGGACAAAAAATAAACAAGGAAATAATAGTTCTGAACCAAAGCTGTGAACAAATGGACTTAGTAGATGTATAGTGTTCCACCCCACCACATCGGAATACACATTTTTTTCAGCTGCACATGGGACTTTCTCTAAAATAGACCACATTCTAGCCCACAGAGCATACCTACCTAAATGCAAAAGAATTGAAATTATCCCATGCATATTATCTGACCACAGTGCAGTGAAATTGGAAATTAATGACAAAAGGAGCTCCAAAAACTCCATAAACACTTGGAAAGTAAACAACAACCTCCTGAACAACCAATGGGTCATGGAAGAAATTAAAGAAGAAATTAAAAAATACATACAAACAAATGAAAATGTAAATACAACTCACAGAAATCTGTGGGATGCAATGAAAGCAGTCCTCAGAGCGAAATTTATAGTGGTAAACGCACACATGAGGAAAACAGAGAGAGAACAGATAAATAGCCTACTGCTGCACTTCAAACTTTTAGAAAAAGAAGAACAAGTCAAGCCCAAAGAAGGGAAAAGATTATAATGATCAGAGCAGAAATTAATGTAATTGAGACAAAGAAAACACTACAAAAATTAAATGAATCAAAGAGCGGGTTTTTTGAAAGAATAAATAAAATTGATAAACCCCTGGCCAACATTATTTTAAAAAGAAAGGAAAGAACTCAAAGTCATGCAATAAGGATTGAAAAAGATGAAATTACTACAGATTACTACAGAAACTACTACAGAAATTCAGAAGATCATTAATACCTACTTTGAAAATCTTTACTCCTATAGGATAGAAAACTCAGAAGAAATGGACAGATTCCTAGGTATGTATGAATTACCAAAGTTGAGTCAAGAAGATATAAAAATCCTGAATGACCCAATATCAATTAATGAGATTGAAAATGTGATTAAAAACTTCCTCACAAAGAAAAGCCCAGGCCCTGATGGATTCACAGCAGAATTTTACAAGAAGTTCAGAGAAGATTTAATACCAACCCTCTTCAAGCTCTTCAGTGAAATTGAAAAGGACACAAATCTCCCAAACTCATTTCTGGAGACAAGTATTATACTCATATCAAAACCAGAGAAAGACCCAACCAAGAAACAGAACTACAGGCAAATCTCCCTAATGAATATAGATGCAAAGATACTCAATAAAATACTAGCAAATAAAATGCAGCATAAAGAAAATCATACATCACGACAAAGTCAGATTCATTCCAGGAATGCAGGGTTGGTTCAAAATACACAAATCTATAAATGTTATACACCATATCAATGGAGCCAAAGACAAAAACCACATTGTCATCTCAATAGATGCAGAAAAAGCTTTCAACAAGGTCCAACATGCATTTATGATAAAAACTCTATGGAAAATAGGAATAGATGCTCTTTAATTCAAATTGATCAAAGCCATCTATGACAAACCAACAGCCAACACCATACTAAATGGACAAAAACTGAAAGCTTTTACTTTGAAATCAGGAACAAGACAAGGATGTCCGCTGTCACCACTCCTGTTCAACATAATTGTGGAAGCATTAGCAAGAGCAAGAAATAAAAGAAATAAGGATAGGAAAGGAAGAAGTAAAACTATCACTATTTGCAGATGACATGATACTTTACATGGAAGACCGCAAAAACTCCACAGGACTTTTTGAATTAATCAATAAATTCAGCAGTATAGCTGGATACAAAGTCAACTTCCAAAAATCAATAGCATTCCTATACACAAACAGCAAACAGACTGAGAGAGAAATTAAGGAAACTATACCTTTCACAATAGCATCCAAGAAACTGAAATATTTAGGAGTCAATCTATCAAAAGAAGTAAAAGATCTATTCAATGAAAACTACAGGACTCTGAAAAAAGAGATCAAAGAAGATTTCAATAAATGGAAAAATATTCCTTGCTCATGGATAGGAAGAACCAACACTGTGAAAATGGCCATACTCCCCAAATTGTACAGATTCAATGCAATTCCTATTAAACTACCATTGGCATACCTCACAGATCTGGAGAAAACATTCCTTAAATTCATCTGGAGCCAGAAGAGACATACAATAGCAAAAGCAATCCTGGGCAACAAGGACAAGTCAGGTGGAATCACAATCCCTGACCTGAAATTATACTACAAAGCTACTGTAATAAAATCAACCTGGTAGTGGCTAAAAAACAGACATGAGGATCAATGGAACAAACTGGAAGAACTGAGTCACATTCAGCCACCTAGTCTTTGATAAATGGACCAAACAAATTCACTGGAAGAACAACAGCCTCTTTAATAAATGGTGCTGGAAAAATTGGCTTGCCACCTGCCAGACTGAAAATAGACCCAAGTCTATCACCATGCACCAAACTCAAGTCAAAATGGATCACAGATCTGAATATTAAAACAGAAACACTAAATCTACTGGAAGAGAAAGTAGGTAAAAACCTTGAAGACATAGGGGTAGGCAGAGAGTTTGAACAAAAACCAAACTGCCCATGAAATATTTCAAAGAATCAACAACTAGAATCTCATCTTACTGACAAGTTTCTGCACATCTAAAGAAATCACCAGCAGAGTAACAAGAAAGCCCACAAATTGGGAAAATAATTTAGCTGACTGTCCCTTGGACAAAAATCTTCTACCTAGAACATATAAAGAATTAAAAAACATCAGCCCCCCCAAATTCAAAGACTCAATCCAAAAATGGGCAGCTGAGACAAATACACACTTCTCAGATAAAGAGATACAAATGGCAAATAAATACATGAGAAAGTGTTCAACATCATTAGTCATTCAAGAAATGCAAATTAAAACAACACTGAGATTTCATCTCACCCCAGCAAGAATGGCTATCATTAAAAAATCAACCAACAACAAATGCTGGTGAGGCTGTGGAGAAATAGGAACTCTTCTCCATTGCTGGTGGTAAAGCAGACTGGTGTTACCACTGTGGAAATCAGTTTGGAGACTCCTCAGCAAACTAGGTCTAGAGATCCCATTCAACCCAGCTATTCCCCTTCTGGGCATTTTCCCAGAAGCTCTGAAAACATCGTATCACAGTGTTGTATGTGCACCCATGTTCATAGCAGAGCAATTTGTATTTGCTAAATTGTGTAAGCAACCCAAATGTCCATACACTGAGAATTTGTTAAAAAAAAATTGTGGTACTTTTATACAATGGAATATTACTCAACTATACAGAAAGATAAAATCAAGGCTTTTATAGGTAAATGGTCACAACTAGAGACCATACTCATAAGTGTAATAAATCAGACCTACATTGATAAGAATCCTATTGTCTCACTAGTGTAAGACCTGAAAGAGTGAATAAAAACTAAGAGGTACGATAGACATTGTGAAATGAAAGGAAAATGCTCAAAAATAAAGGGCAACTGGGGTGTGGGAAATGAGAAGGGAAAGAAGGAGACATTATGTAAGTATGTATATATAGGATAGCTAACATAGTTGTACTACTGTCTTCTATTGCTCTACAGAAAGGAGCAGTTAATGATTACTTGTTTGATCAATCTTATATGTCTCTATTTACTTGAGAAACCACTTTGAAGATATCAATAAGTAATACAGGGGTGGGGGTTTAGCTCAGCGGCAAAAGTGCCTGCCTGGCACGCGCAAGGTCGTGAGTTCGGTTCCCGGTACCGGAGAAAAACCAAAAACCAAAAAAAAAAAAAAAACAAAAAAATAAGTAATGCAACAGCCATTGTTAATTTCCTACAACTTTGTCTGTAACTCTGTTTTGTTTGTATTGTTTTAAAGCTATTTTGTTAAATGGATGTCTGTTAATATGTTTTCTTTCTTTTATTTCTTAAAATAAAAAAATAAATAAAAGAGCTACAATAGATATTGTGAAAGGGATAGAAACTGTTCAAAAGGAAAGAACAACTGCGATAGGGGAAAAGAGAAAAGAAAGAAAGAAGGAAGGGAAAAATATATAAGAGAGTTAAGATAATTGTACTACTAATTTTTACTGGCTTATTGAAAGGAACAGTTAATGTTTAATTTTTTGAGCAATTTTTCATACATCTATCTGGTAATCAGAACAACTACTCTGAAGATAATAATATGCAATACAGCAATCATTGTTAATGTTTTATCATCTTGTTTTGAAATTCTGTTTCATTTTATTGGTTTTTTTCTTAATTTTTATTCTCTTTAAAAAAAAAAAAGAAGGAAAGAGAGGCTACTTCAGTTCAAAGTCAACAAGAACACACCCACTTGGGAGGGGAGAGTGCAAACATTAGAGAGCTAGTTTCTCCTATCTCTACTGGTTCACTCCATCTGTGTTCCCATGCAGTTGGATGCTGCTGCCCACCTTTGGAGGGGCTCTTCCCCACACAGTTCGCTCACCCACCAGCCAATCTCTGCTGAGAACACCCCAACAGCCATACCCAGAAGTCTGCTTTACCAATTTTCTAGGCCTCCCTCAATTCAATCAAGTTGACAACCAAAATTAAACATTGCTGGATGCAACCTCATCGTCATTTAAGGAGCATTTGTAGGCTCCAACAAGGAACTTCAGCTCAACACCAATATTCAGACCATAGCAGGAATAGAGACATGAGAATATGGGAGAAATAGGAAATTTGGGTGAGAAGCCAGTTGAAAGGAAACCCCTTTCATTTACATGAAATAGGTCTGAGATTAAGTACTGTGGATTCAGTAGCTTCTTTTCTTCTTGTGGGAGTTTAATAAAATGACACCAATTGAGTAGTTTAGCCAACAGACATATTTTTCGGGCTCTAGAGGCCAGAAATCTGGTTAAATGTTGATAGGGCCTCCCCATCTCTGTAGGAAAGCTCGCCTTTGCCTTGGCCAGCTTCTGATGGTGGCTGTTGGTCCTTGGTACTCTTTGGCTTGCAACGACAGGCTGTGGCCTGACTCCACTCCAGGCATCTCTCTGTATGTCATCTCCTCTTCCTGTAGGAACTCAGTCACATGGGACTAGGGCCCACCTATTCCAACATGAACTCATCTTAGCCAGTTATATCTGTAACAATTCTATTCCAATTGAGGTCATGTCCTGTAGAACTTGAGGCTAGGAATTTAACATACATTTAAGGATAACAGTGATGTGCCTTCTTTGCTATTCGTGATTGTGCTTAAAATTCATCCAATCCTCATGTAGAAGGAAAGACTTAGAAGATGGAGCTCTCCCAGCCCTTTAGGCTTGAAGGAGACTGCTAAGTGATTGAGCAGGGAGCAGAGGCTGTGTCACGTAGGAAAGGAGACCAGATGCCATTTCTTCTGCAGTGCTCACACCACAGCACAGAACACCCTGGGAGTGGAGTGTGAGCTTTCCCACAAAGCAGCTCTGACACTGTCTGGAGTTAGCACCAGATCCTATGGGGCTGCCTCCTCTTCAAATACTGACCAAGAGTCTAGGCCTCTGGAACTTCTGATGTAGCCACCAAAAGTTGGGGATCCCATGACCTATTTCTCCAGAGCAACTCCTGATAATTGGGGAAAAGTTTACTCACATTTACTGGATTTTGATAAAGGACATGAAAAGAATACAGGTAAGCAGCCAAGTGAAGAGACACAGAGGGCCCAGGAAGGGTGCAAAACTCCCACATCCTATGCAGGCACACTGCCCTCCACACCCTTGCATGTCCACAGTGCAGGAGCTCTCGGAGCCTTGAAGTTCACGGGTTGTTTATAGAGCTATGGCTGATGATTTGCTCGGTCTCTAGCTCACCTTTCCTTCTTGGACGATGGGGTTAGGACTGGAAGACTCCAGCTTCTAATCATGGCTCAGTCTTTCTGGTGACCAGACCTTAGCCAGGACCCCACAATGAGTCTCCTCATTGGAACGAACGATGTTTCTGTCACCCAGGAAATTATAGGGAATTAGGAATTCTGTGTCAGAAACCAGGTTTAAAGACCAAACATCAAAATTAAAAATGAAGCTTTCAATTAGGAAATTACAGTGGTTTAGAATGGAGAGAGATTTCCTATTCTATCACAGTATTATAGCCCATCCCCTAACCTCTACTGGCACTTTACCAGAGTCTCATTCCATGATTAAAAACTATCCCAGCCCATTATTGCAGATGGAAGTGTCTGCCAGGATTAGGCCACTCAGGTTTGCAGCTGCCCAACCCATCTTGTTATGTTCCAAAAGCAAGACTGGCTTCAGCAAATAGAGAGCTTCCCCCTTTCAGGTATCTGGTAGTTCAGCTAAGAGACAATATCATTTGCTTTGAGCCCCTTTTGAGGAATTTATATAGCATTGGCTCTCACTCATATAGTGCATTTGTTCATTGCTTTGTCCTCTGATGCTATTCTTTCTTCTCTTTGTTTGTACTCAAACTTCTCCACCTGTGAAAGAAACATTAAGCTCAGCCTCTGTGCTAGCTAGGATGACAGGCAGCAATGCCAGTATGGTAGGGGCCTTCTCTCAGTCCACACCTATTTGTGTAGGGCGGGACTGTTGGACTCTGTTCACCACCAGGTAACAGCCATATACAGTGTTGCCTCTAATTTTCTCAGAGGGGATGAAGGCACAACTCAGTCCTGTCAAGCCCCTAGAAATTCTGACATAGGTTTCAAGAGAGAGTGACAGTTGCCTGCTTAGGAGCCATCCTGATTCTAGCATTCTTTAGTATAGTGTTTGTTTTGTGACCACTACATCAGATAGAAATCGTGATGTGAGGAAAAGGGGAAAACACAATTATAGCTATTATACCAGCATACTCTTCCCTTGCCAAGAACTGCCTAGTCACCCTCCCAAGCTCTCCCTCAGCTCCCCAAGGGAAACAGGAATATCCAATGGGGACTCCACTTTGGATCCACTTGTGCTGTTATGGGCTAAACCATTTTGGGTTAGAAAATAAATCCTAGATGAAGATGAGCCTAAGCAACACTCCTACTCCCTATGTGGCAGGACATTCCAGCCCATAAGAGAACACTTTAAAAGAGCTGTCAGACCCCCACCCTGTTATGCACTGGCACATTCTAAGCCAAATAAGGAAATGTTCTTGCCTCCTTAACCACCTAAAACCCTGACCCTACAAAATCTGTAGTGGTAGCCCCGCTCAGGGTAGATATTCTGAATTCCATGTTGGATGTCATCTGCTGGCTAATAAAAAGCTTGTTTGTCTCTCCTTGGCCTCCAAGGGTGAGTCTTTGTGTTTTGCTGCAACAGTGCTACATGTGAGCACACACTTGTGAAGACATGTGAGCCAGCCTTTAATGCTCTTGTCTCCCTTTTTCAGACAACCAATGTCTCAATTGCCTGTTCCATCTCTCTATCAAATTCTTACTTGGAGGGGGAGAATCCCCCTCTGCTCATTACTGGACGTTATGGGCTTCACAGTGCTTTCTTTGGTCTGAAGAAATGATACGCAGCCATGCACATTGTTGTGATGTCTCCCACTGTGGGCCTTCTATAGTACTCTGAGCACTTGTGTCTTCTGCCAGACATGCAAGGTCCAGCCCAGGCGAGCACCAACCTGACTTGACAGCTATAGTCAGTGCCTTTCCCCGAGAGAATGTATTACACAGCTATTGGAACCTCTGTCTTTTGCTGGTAAACAGAACATTTTGTTAACATTTTGTGCTTCAGAAACATGAGCAGAAGAGGCTCAGATTCAGCCCTGTCTGTACTGCTGCAGTTCCCTGTGTCCACTCACCTCTAGGACATGACTGTCCATGTGGGTAAGCACACAAGGACATCTGTTCATGGATTCCAGTCACCTTCTGAATCTGGATAGAGGGTTGTCCGGTGGACACTGATATATCATACGTTAATATACCCAGAAATTTCCCTAAGGCTGTACTTTATATGGACATCCTTTTAATGGGCCAGGTGTCCATTGCCCACTTGTTTCTGCCCATAAGTCGGTAAAAACTCAGACACAGGGATTTTTAACCACCCTTCAATTCTCTAACATGTAATGCAGCCCAACTAGCTGACCTGTCTTTATCTTTTTTAGGGTTCAGATCTTAAATATCCCTCAAAGACTACATGCTGAAGACTTAGTAGCTAGCTTGCAATGCTATCTAGGAGATGGAACACTTAGGAAGGGAGACCTCATGGAAGGAAGTTAGGGTTAGGAAACACTCTAGAAGGAAGTATCAGGACCCTAACCCCTTCTTTTCTCTCTGTTTCCCCGACTCCATGAGGTAAGCTGATTTGTTCTACCACACACTCCCTTCCATCATGTTCTGCTTGTTACAGGCCCAAAGCAAATGAAACCAATTGATTATGGACTGAAATATCTGAAACCATGAGCTAAAATAAACCTTTCCTCCTTATAAGTTGGTTTTCTCAGACATTTTGTCATAGCAATGGAGAGCTGACTAACATAATTCTTGATCAGAGTGATGTCACCTACCCTAAGCAGCTCACAGTCAGTCAGTCATGGGGTACCCTGGAAACCAGGAGCTTCTCACCCAGTTCTAGAGTCAGTCTTAGGGAAGAAGAGGTTCTCTGCTCATGAGTGTCTTTTTCTTTTGTTTTCTAGGTTACGTGGTCTTGCATAAAATATTTCCATTTTATTAAGCGGGAATGGATACTTCCTTCTCCACTGGGTGTTTTCGTTGACATCACTAAGATATTATGTGAAATGAGATAAAAACATGTACAATGTTGAGCTCAATGCTTAGTACATAAAGGTCAATAAATATTAATTATGAAAAAAGACTATGATTTCAGGTTTTAAAATCATTTTATGTCTTTCAATCATATAGGTAGCTTCAATTCATATCCAACAGCAAGTTAGTAAGTGCCCTTGCAATGGAAATTCTTCCAGTCATTACTTTCAGGTATCACAGGAAATGGTCCCACGCCCCAATGTATATTCCACACAGGGTCATGGCACAGAGAATTTATCTACACCAGCATTCCAGCTTCTAGTCTACACTGTGGAGGGCAATTTTAGGCAATTTTACTTGTTCTGTAAACTGTCTCTTGGTAAATGCAAACTTGATGAGAAAAACCAGGAGATTAAAGAGTGAAGAAAGTTTTATTACTCATATTAAGTAAGAAGCCTATTGGAGATAATCCTCAAAGCAGTGTCTCCCTGACCAAAGAAAGCAAGGGGCCTTTCTTGAGGAAACTTATACATCTTCACATAGGAAAGACCCATCCTCACAGGTAGAGGTGAATAGACTCTTGAGCATGCTCAGTTCAAGGCCATACATGTTCAAAAAAGCAGCAGGCAGGCCCACCTCCAGGTAAAAAAACTTAATATCACAATGACCAAAGTTTATTCTACATCACCTTAAAAGTGTAACTTGGAAATTTTGGCTGGTTCTTTGTAAGTTTCTCTAGAAGATCTTATCTGAACAAAAAGTGACAACTTTGAAGAAGTATATAATAGTCATTTAAAAGGGGCAGCACCTCCCATCCTTGCTAGCAAAGGTGATCGCCCTTACAAGTATCTCCTTAGCAGCTGAAAGTTCTCATTTAGCTTATCCAATTAATACTGCTTTGAAGGATGGATTTTCAGGTCTTCTGTTTCTCAATATGAGAAGAGAGAACAATTCCTAGTCAGACATAATGTCCATTCCCATACACAATCAGGTAAAAGAGACACACCCACTTCAAATGCAGCCTATTTAAACATAATTCCAGGTGTGCTCAAAACTACAGTACTACAATAAGACACATTGCCACTAATCCCTTCAAAGTACTCCTCTTTGCTTCAAACACACCTAGCCAATCATTCTTGCCACTTTGTGAAGCAGTGGGGGAAGTCTTTTTGTGACAGGCTCAGACTCCTGAACTGATTCAAAATATATGCAGCAGCTGCTGTCAAATAAAAACATTATGGTATGTCACTTTATTCACCAGATCCAGTGCCATGGGACTTCTGGCTTTTCCCCAAAGTTAAAATGACAATAAAAAGTAAATTTTGTGGGGGAGGGGATGAGTTCAGGACATCAATGCATCCATGCCAATACACCTAGAGACACAAAAGAAGACTTTCAGAGCTGCTTCAGAAAATGACAAGAATGGTGGGATAAGTGTGTTCAGCAAAAGGTGAGACTTTTGGGGGATTAGTGACAGTATGTCTTTTATTATAATACATTTTTAAAGGTTTCAAATATTTATCATATGTTTTCATCAGACCTCATAATTCTCCTATAAGTTTGCACTTTGATTCCATCAACTTTTCCATTCCTAATTGTAAGCTCTATAGGACTTTAGCAACAGGTTTTGGTTTACAATACTAGATAGAGGAAATGTTCCCTAGAGAAGTGTATGCCCATTCCTATAAAGCATTCATATAAATATTTAGATAAAGGAAACCCAAACTTTTTACACTATAAAGATTCCTTAAACATCTCAACTTTCATAAACTTGGTAACTCTTACATTTTTATGTCTTCTCATTGTAGTGGTAGCACAAGTCAGGACTTCACCAGTAGGTTTTGGTGCTACAGTGCATGGGTTCCTCATGCCAAAGAGTTGTAGATTTTCTCTTCTTTATTCCTGACCACTCTATACTGCTGCACACAAAACAAGATGTCAGTGGACCCTGACCATTTTGTTAATCTTTATCTCAATTAACCTGCTTGGCCATTGCCCCCAAGAAATTGCTGACCAAGTTTCTCGTTGTGAATTCTCTCTTCAGATTTTTCCAGTCTGCAGTAAACAAAGAAGACTGATTTGTGACCCTTTAATGTTGGAGGGCCAGCAGGAAGTAACTTTGGCCCACCTAATCTTTGATAATATATTAAAATTTTTGTTTCTGTCTTATCAATGTCTATTTATTCATCCCATTTCTTAATAATCATCTAAGTATTTCTACCCAGCTGGACTGAGTCCTGAGACTCATCTCTTTTCTTCCTTTTCATTTCCTGCTTATCAGTACCTGCTTTATTCAGTTTATTTCTTAACAAACATTTAGAAATGTCCACTGTGATGAGCAGAAGCCCATGGCTTTCCCCTCTGTCTTTTCTCATTCTCTTTTTAATTAACCTAATACTTTATTTAGTATCTGAAAGACTTCTGAAAGGCTAAGAGAACAAATTGCATAAGACTTTCCAAACTACCCTTGGGTTTAGTAGCTGTAAGGCAAAGGTATGGGATGTCCATGTAAAAGGGACCTCCTTAACCAAAGCATTTATTACAACCCTGGCAGTGGGCATTGTCATCAGATGAATGTTCCAGACAACGTAAAGCCAGTTTTACTTGGCTTGCACGTAGAACACATCAGCTGCTTCCTCTGGGGTGTTTCTGCTTGGCATCACAGAGAAAGTCAGGCAGCCTGTTCTCAGGGTACACAGACCTTACTTACAGTGGTGTCTATCCAGTCCACCAGGCTGGCTGTTGCCTCAAGAATAACCTCATATGTGTCTGGGTCATGAATAACCCTTTGTGATTGTTCCAAAGTGAGCCAGGCTGCATCAGCCCACATGTGCTCTTCTGTTCTATAGCATTAAAACCAATGATGATGTCCCTAAATCAGTTAACTTCAGAACCCATGTTTGTAAAGGCACCTTGGGAACCTGCTGATACTAATCTACAAAACGAAAAATCCTTCACCTATCCTCCTGATGTCAACAGTGTCTTGGTTTTGCTTTCCTCTATGTGAGCTATCAGAGGTCTGAGAGGTACTTTCTGTAGTTCTTCAGCAATTTCCCTTTAAGAGGTAGCTCTGAGATACAAAGATTCTTTGCTTGGCCAGACTTTGATTTAGCCTTCTGAATCATCTACTAGACCATTTGTGTATTTCCTTACAAAATGTAGTATTAGCAAAGAACTCTGCTGAGTCAGGTTAGCAAGAACCCCAATATCAATATCTAATCATCAATATCTGGTCATGCAATTGTGGCCACTTGTTTGTGAATTGTCCTTCATAAAGTTATAGCCCCTCCCTTTGGCCAACATTCCATATCATTTTCTTTTCTTTTTTTAAAAACAGGGTCTCACTATGTAGTTCAGGCTGGTCTTGAATTCATTATGTAGCACAGGCCTAGGTTGGTTTTGAACTCATGGTGATCCTCCTGCCTCAGCCTCTCAAAAGTTGAGGTCACAAGTGTGTACCAACACACTTGACCACCATTCCATATTCTAAAGAGGAGCTGCATCTAAATAATCAAGGTGCTAACTGTTAAATAATCTTTCTTTAGATTTACAGAATCCAGTACATCTAGTAACTTTAAGATAGCATCAGAATGTATAATACCATCCCTTATTCTTTAGTTCTGTGAATGCTAACAAAAAGCCAGTAAATTACTATCAGATTTAACTTGTAGGAAAATAATATTTCTTTCTAAATAATAAGAGCTAGCTCCAGGATGTTCAGGTCAATTGCCATGTTCTGGTTAGAAAAAAGAAAAGACACATAGCCTGGAAGATGAAGACCCTCCTCAGCACACAGCCTTCCTGCTCTGCTCCTCTTTTCCTTCTGCATAAAAATCTCTTGTACCCTGGGCTCCCCAAGTTAGAACTTGAGGACAATGGCCTTTCCATTTTTTCAAGATTCTGGTCCTTGAATAACGTTCAGTTTCTTCCCACCAACTTTCATCTCCCAAGTATTGGCTTTTGAGTGGTGAGCAGAAAGGCAGGACAATAGCAGTCAGGTTCTTCATCTTGCCCCATCCCCAAAGTGGTACTGGAATTGGCTAAGGATAGGAGATAAATTCTTTAAATAATAAGATGCTTAAGTTGTCTTTTAGGAAGAGCCTCCAGAACTCACTCAAGGATGATTTGGAACTGGCTTTTCAAGAATGGACATGTGCTGAAGTCAACTCTTGCAATCAGTAACTTTTTGACCTTAAAATTCAAAATCCCCACCCCTGCAGATCATAATAACTACACTCAAAAGAAACATGTGACCTGTGAAGAGGTGTCATGACCACCCGTATCTATGTAAAAGAACCCTAAGACTCTCCTTTTCATCATGTAATCAAAAGCAACTTCTCTCTTTCTCCTTCCTGTAAATTCCCCCCCATCAGCTGATTGGGAATGCAAATTTGAGCTTTTACCAGCCCCTTGCCTCTTTGCCATGTAACCATACAACAAAACCTTTTCTTTCTGCCAAAACCTGGTGCCACAGTATTGGCTGCTCTGTGTGTTGGTCAATAAGTCCTTGTTCATTATTAATGTCTGATCACCCCGACCTGTCTTCAGCATGAATTGTTAGGTCTGTTTAACCAGAATCCTTCTGACACTTGGTGCTTCTTTTCAATAATGTTCCACCACTGACCTCTGCCCTACTTCTTGGCTATAAATTCTAACTTGCCCATGCTGTATTCAGAGTTGAGCCCAATCTCTCTCCCCACTACAAAACTTTATTGCTCTGATCACTGCACCTATGAAGATAGTTTTGAAAAAAGTCTTTCTTTTCTTTACCAAATGTCAATGAATAATTTTTTTCTTTAACAGAAGCTAGGAGCCAAAACTCAGATTCACTCAAATCTGAGCTCAGTCTAGTTCCAAAATTTGACCCAGCACTGTCTTTTCATTTTAGCTTTTATAGATAACAATAACCAAAAAATTGAATATTTCAATTTTCTCTTATCAATTTATATCTCCATATGCTCCAGGAGCCAACTCTTGGGGAGTTGGACCCACTTCCAAATTCTACTGGTAACTTCCACCTTTAGTAAAGAAGCACTGCTCAGCTGTGGCTCCACACCATCACTGACCATGTGACCACCAAGGAGAGAGGGATCTTTCAGCGTGTTTCCAGAGCCAAGGCCATTCTGGCAAATCCCACTCCATTGAAGCCAACTTTACCAACCAAAGCAGGTTGAAAGAAAATAAGGGAAAGTGGCTGGACTTACAAAGGTCTTTTGAAAATAACACAGAAAAGCCATTGAAAAGTGGCCAAGGAATCTGCCAGAAGCGCAAAAATCAGGAGGCCCTAGACAATTCATTGCTATGTCCTTCACAGCAGCATCTACAACTTTGTGGCTTTAATTTTGCTATTTTTGTTTCCTTCATCTGCATTCACTTTTGTAAAAGTATTTTAAAGAGAATACCAGACAATTTTCCATTTCAGCCCTACCTACATTGGTATGATATACTCCAATTAATTATGCTTATTTTTAAGCCATGACCACAGTGCTATAATCACACCTTTGAAATTAAAAATTCTTTAATATCACCTACTCTCCTGTCCATACTAAAATTTCCATAATTGTCTCAAAGATTACTTTTGCAGTGGGTTGAAATATGGTCTATTAACAGTGTTTGATTTTATCCCCTGATGATTCACTGATCCTTCAGGGAGACTGGCTGTCAGGAGAGTGTCTTGATTCTGGATTTGGCTAATTGATTTCTTATACTATCATTTGTTAATTTTATCCCTAACATGTCCTATAAACTGACAGATTTAGAGACAGACTTGATTCAGTTCATGGGTATGTTTTAGGTTATATGCTGTGTGTTACCTATTATATTATAATATGTGGCCTGTAAAGCAAGTTGTATCTTTCTTTTAATTGTTAACTCTCATACTCACTAATTGTACATATGTATGTGATACATGTGCAATTTTGATATATGTATTATATATAATCACATCAGGGTAATCAGTATATCCATCTCTTCAAATATTTTTCTTTTTGGTGAGAGCATTCAAAGCACTCTTTTAGCTATTTTGAAATATACAATGTATTATGATTAATGATAGTCATCCTACTGTGTAAAGGAACACCAGAACTTATTCTTTCTAATTGCAACTTTATCTAACATTTATCAGTGGTAAGATTGATTCATTGCTTCAAATGGCATCAGTCTGAACCCTCTGGCATGAAATTCTTCTTCAGCACATCTATTGAATTTCACATTTGTTGAAAACTGATGCCAAGAGTAAGTTTTCATGGGATGTTAAAAAAAAATCACTATAAACCCATACATTTAAAAATATACTCCATGTATCTCAGTGTGTTGCAGTTATTTTTTCTGATGTCCAAATTGTTCCATTTGGGCCGATGGGAGCATCTTCAGATGGTACTTCTGTCCTGTTGACAGAACCAATAGGCTCAGCCTTCTTGTATCCCAGCCAAACAGAATGCCACAGGCTCATACTGTTTATTTCCTGCTCCTCACCTGGAATCAGCACCTTTTCCAACGAGGTGTCTTCCTTTCATAAACTGTGCCCCTCCTCTGGGCTGAAGTCCTAACAAAATAAACATGTAATGGGCCTTCTTTCTAGCCAGATTTCTTTGACATTTGGAGCTATACTTCTGGTGATGACCTTATAGCTTTACTGGGAATTAAAAGATCTGTTTCAAATACATGCTTGATATTTTCAAATCACTCTGAGATTAGTATATTCCTTTGACACCAACACACAACACATACCTGTTTTGAAATCTCTATATCAAAACCAGATGGCAGCATCACATGCAAAGGTTCCCATAGTTCTGTGGAAAATAGTCTTAAGAAATAATAACTTGGTCAAGGAAGAAATTAAATGCTACTCTATACATTTAAAAACTGAAAGCTGATAATTATGGAAAAGAAAATCTTAAATGAGTCCCTTTGCCATTCTCCAAATGTATGTAATTTCACATTTATAAGACCTTCTTTCCTTCCCTACTGGAGTTCCTTTGTTTGTTTGTTTATTTGTTTGTTTTGTCTTTTTGAGACAGGGTTTCACTATGCAGTTCAGACTGGCCTTGAATTCACTTTGTAGCCCAGGCAGGCCTCAAACTCACAGTGATCCTCCTGTCTCAGCCTCCAGAGTGCTGGGATTAAAGGTGTGTACCACCACACCTGGCCAGTTTGTCTCTTTTTAAAGAAAGCATTACAAACAAGCTGACTTGCTTCTGGGATTCTGGGCAGGTTGAAAGCCCAAGAAATTCTAATTGTGTTTGGATTTGGATTTTAGTAAGGGGTTTACTTTGGCAAAAGAAACTGTGAGAAGAGCTAGGTATTGTGGTGCTGCCTATAATCCCAGCACTCTGGAAGGCTGAGGCAGGAGGATTGAAGTTTGGGTCCAGCCTGGGAAACTTTAGCAACTTAGTGAGACCTTGTCTCCAAATAAAAAGAGGGCTGGGAATGTAGCTCAGTGCACGGGCCTTGGCTCAATCCCCAGTACAGGTAAACTGTGAGCCCAACCAAAGAGCTCTATAACAGTGTTCTGCCCATATGCCCAAGCTGCAGATTTAACCTAGTATATAGGACAGGAAGAGATTTCCTCATCCACTGCCGGGTTCATGGCTGAGACCTATGACAAAATAAAGCATGCCAATTTATTTAATATAAATTGACATGACACAAGAGTCTTCAGAAATTAAGGCTCAAAGGTACAGGGAAACTCACGTATCTCTGCTCTTAGGTGTGAGGAAACGTAGAGCATCATGGAGGAGTATGATTGGATGAGCGGTGTGCAATGGTAGCACTTGGGAGAACTCAGCTTTCCCTGTGTCCCTGTGTGTTCTTTTCCTCCCTGCACAGGAGGGCACCTCTCAAGTGTGGATCTATGATCTGTGTCAAGCAAGAAGGGCAAGGATAGGCTGACTGAGGCTGGAGTGTTTGAGCTCTAGTTTTCAAGGTTGATTATTTTCCAACTAGGTCTTATATTTGGGGAAACATGGGAGATGCCCTCTGGCTGGAAGGCTTTGCTGTAGAGTCAAGCCTGTCACGTTATAGGACTGATTTTACTACAGCTCTGCAGTGGGACTAACTCCTGTGTTAGTGCCTTGATGGAAAAGTGTCAAGTGACTGTGTAAACTCAGTGTTGTAAGTGATCCGACACCTTACCTTTGCCTTATCTGATCATGTCCTCTAAGCAATTTGTAATGAGTTTCAACATTACTTCGCCTTAGCCCACGATATCCTCCTCCCTCTCACTTGGGGCCCTCTTGCTCAAGGTATAAAGATCTGGTGTCTAGACATGGACTGTATCCATGAGTCAAATCTAGGTGCAAGCATTTGTAAATTTCTCTCGTCCCTGGGAGCAGAATGAGCTTGGATACTTAGTCACTTTTAACTTGCCCACTCCCACAGTCTTCCGGTGAATAACAGAAGAACTGACAGCAGAGAAACACGGCTTCAGCTTCTGACTCATGTACATAGGACTCTGGCCACCTCCAAGGCAGCCCCTAAACGGCACCAAACCTATCTGTCTCTTAGTAAATGACCAATGGACTGCAGTGCCCTAGTATGTACAGAGGCCCTGTGTGAGCCAGACAAGACCACGGAGAGGCCAGCAGGTCACTACCTTCACACCACACTGTTAAACTCAGTGAATATTCAACAGAGGAGGAGGAGGGAAGAGAAGAAAGCAAGCTGGACTAAATTTCTGGGGCTGTATCATGCAGGTTTATCAGAAAGCCGCCTCTGCTTGGTAGTGTCATAACGCTCTGAGGATCATCCTGTCCATCAGGACAGATGACCTGCCTGTCCCTTTACATTTGGATGCCCTGACTACCATCCTAAAGAGACAACTTAACCTAAGAAATACTTAGGACAAAAAAAAAGACAATGACACAAAACACTCTTGTCTGCATTTACACTTGATCTATGTGTGAAGCAAACATTTTATTCTTTCTGCTCACATGGTTGAGGGGAAGGCCAGAATGATAACATCTGGAGAAATCTAAGCAAGCAGTCACAGCATGCCTTCCAAGCCCACTTGTTTGTAGAAAGAGCCTAGCAGCAGAACTGGAGTGTGACATGAGACCCTGGTGCACTTTGCACTGGGCAAGCACAGCACAAAGTGCATACCCTCTCCATGGCACCTGATGCCAAGGCCAGCTGTGCTGATGAGATAGGAGTATATTAATTTCCTTTATCCCTGGCATGCTAGAGAAAGATTAACACAAGACAATATGTGGAGGGACTCAGATTTCTCCCCGTGCAGTACAGAGAAGTGATTGTTTGCATGCTAGTAAGAGGCAGAGACAAACTCAGAGAGAATGTTACAATAAACACAACACTGCGCCTCAGGGGCCTGATCTAACTATTTCTGGGCAACAGCAGGACCTTCCCTCACTGGAGAGGGGTACAGTTCAAAGTTGGCCCAACCGAGGAGAAGCCCGGCTGATAGGCTGGTCCCTTTCTAAAGTCAACTAACTCTCACCCTTCAACTATTGGTCCTGAGTTGTGCTGAGCTGGTTGCAGCCGCTCTCAACAGCACTTGGGACATTGCACTGGACTTGTCAGGGCTGTAGCCTCCAGGAATCATGCCATCCATGGATGATATTTTAGAGCATATAGGGGAATTCCATTTTTTCCAGAAACAAACATTTTTCCTCTTAACTCTGCTCTCAGCTGCCTTTACCCCCATCTATGTGGGCATCGTCTTCTTCGGCTTCACCCCCAACCACCACTGCTGGAGCCCCGGGGTGGCCGAGCTGAGTCAGCGATGTGGCTGGAGCCAGGCTGAAGAGCTCAACTACACAGTGCCAGGCCTGGGGGCTGAGAATGAGGCCTTTCTCCACCAGTGCATGCAGTACCAGGTGGACTGGAACCAGAGCACCCTTAGCTGCGTGGACCCTCTGTCCAGCCTGCCTGACAACAGGAGCCGCCTGCCACTGGGCCCCTGTCAGCACGGCTGGGTGTACGACACGCCTGGCTCCTCCATCGTCACTGAGGTAAGTGAACTCAGGACTCTGAACAAAAAAGGCAAATAATTGAACTTTTCTTTAGGAAGAAACCAGAAAACACTTGGTTCTTAGAATTGCCTAGACATGCTTTTTAGACTTGATATATATTATAAAATCCTAATTTCCAAGTGAAAACATGCAGCTTCTAATTTGTCTTGAGTATGAGTGGATTAGTTAAAACTACCTCAGATTCTGACAGTGGTTCTAGTTCATGCAAGTCTCAGCAGTAAGAAACAAGAAAAGGACTTGATGCCAGGAAAGGGAATATTTTCAAGCTTCCTCTTTTTCTGAAAGCCGGTTCTCTGCCTCTGTTTACCACCACACAAGTGACATGGACAGCTAGTAGCATTCACCTGAATGGTGCTTTACTGTGAGTTACTGTGCTTTTCACTTGATGACCATGTTTTCCTCTTTAATTTGCTCAATGTCCATAGGAAATCATTTGGGCTGAAGATTTTGCTATGACACAATTATTTTTATCAAAAAGTATATTAGTAGCAAAATCTAATTGGAAGCTTCATTCCATAAGAGAAAAGAACATTCACAGACATGTTTATTGGATGCAAAGCAAAATGGAAGAGAAATTACCCTGAAAATAAAAGTGAGCTCTCCAGCTTAACTGAGAGGACCACTTGCATAATGTGAAGACCTGCTGTGCAAGTTGCATATTGGGGCAGTGGAGCTTCATTTGAAAGACAGTAGTGAGTAGCCGTGTGTAATACAGAGGTTCGTGGACTTAACACTATATAAGCCTAAGAGGTTCTACAGTGTGGCCAATCCTATCTCTTTGTACAGAAGAGGAAATAGAGACCCAGAGTAGAGCAAAGTTCTGTGCCCAACACAGATTGAGTGACAACAGAATTAACTCTAGAAGTCAAATGTCCTGATTTTTGGGCCAGCATCTGCTGACCCTACCACTTGCCTTATTTCAGAGGAAAGCAATTGCACCAGCAATTAGCAAGACACTCTGAATCCCTTATTGTTAAAAAGTCAGCTAAGAAATGCTCAACAACCCAGTCTCCTTCTGGCTGCACATGCGTTATATCCACACAGCTATTTACCTCTGTGTATTAAAACTAGGAAGGAAAAGTGGATTTGTTTGTAAGTAGAATCATTCTGCATGTTTGGCTGATTAGCCACTCCTCTAGTTTAGTCAAATGTCACACTGCAAGGTGGGATGTTAGATGGATTTTGGACCCAATATTTTGGTGGCATAAAGAACATTAACATGTGTAAGGAACTGTTGGGTTGTTGCCACTTAGCCACACCAGTTCAAAGAATACTCAGGGGGCTTCCTGGCTGAATTGTGTCTAACAGGATTATGCTTTCTTTCTTTCCTGGCCTGGAACATGTCTCATATCTGGACAGTTCAACCTAGTGTGTACCAACTCCTGGATGCTGGACCTGTTTCAGTCAGCTGTGAATGTAGGGTTTTTTGTTGGTGCTGTGGCCATTGGCTACCTAGCAGACAGGTAGGTGAAACACCTGTAGGGCAACTTCACAGTCTTAGATTTCTTCTACCGCTTTGTTAATGACTCATGCCTTTATTTTCAAATGCTGTACGGTCAGGCAAAGATGTTTCAGCACTAGGCAGCAATTTTTTTCTTGTGGGATATCCAACAGCTAAGAGCCAGAAAGGAGAGTAAAAGATGATTTAATCCCTTTTGTAATTCCTTTTTTTTTTTTTTTTTTGCCTCATTTCCTCCAACTTGGTCATGAGCCCTTAGGGCCTGTGAGTTTCTTCCCATCCTCTACCTTCCCTCATGCATCAGGGCTTTGAGCACCAGGCCGAGCACAGAATGTTCCCATTGCCTGTCAGCCTGCAGATTTCCTGAATTGGGTTTCTGGGGCCACATGGGATTGTGTTACAGAACCTTGCATATAATGAGTCTAATGAAAGTAGAACTGGGCTGTGTATACCAGGAGAGGTGCAGACCCTTCCATAAAGCAAGTGTCCCTGTAGAAATGAAGAGAGGCCATAACAATTGGTCCTCTCAGAGAAGTCCGTGTTCAGTGTCCACAGTAACCAAGCCAGCCCTGTATTTGATTCACCCAGCATTTTAATCCCACATTTAAAGTCCCTTAGAACACTATTCTCTGATCTATTCATGACCAACTTGATATTTTTAGGAGTCTTCAAAAGGGAAAGGAACAGAATCATTTGTTTTATCCCTGATAAGCACTTTAGATAACATGGCCACGCAGGCAAATTACCTAATATTCATAACGCTTACTAGGTACTGAGTGTTTTCTAGGTGCCAGGCATTGCATGTGAGGTTGTAGACAGACCATTTCTTTTCATCATCAGCCACCTAGTAAGAGATATATATGCAAATATATAGGCAGTATGATCAAATACGATAAACACTTAAATTAAATTTTATTTATTACAATAAAGACTCATTTACATTAAGCCTCCTCAAAATACTCTCCCTCACTTCAAACATGCTAACTCCATGGTTCTTGCCACTTTCTGAAGCAGTTCTGGAAGTTTTCTCTCCTGAGAGTCTTCTCTCCTGAGAGTCTTCTGTTGCACTGTCATGGGTGCCTGGATGTCCTGAATTGATTCAAAACCTTTACCTTTCATGGTCATTTTGGCTTTGGAGAAGGTAGATGAGGACACATGGTGATGCCTTTATAAGACTGCTTTTCTGGTAGATGATACTCAGCAGTAGCAATCACTGTATTTTTTTATCAGACCTGGTAAAGACACACAAGAAAAAATGTCTGCTTCAGAAAGGACTGCTTCCAAGACTGCTTCAGAAAGTGAGAAGAATGATGAGATAAATGTATTTGAAGTGAGGGATGATGTTTTGAGAAGGATTTGTGGCAATGTGCTTTTTAATGAAATAAATGTTTTAAAAATTTAAGCGCACACTGTATTTTTAACCAGCCCTTGTAACTGTGTATAATTCCATAGAGTATATAACTGTATGACTTAATTGTATATAATATATAACTATATGACTTAATTATATATTTATGTATGAAATACATATTTAACTCTGAAATAAATATAAATATACTTTGTACTCATTACCCTCCTGTGCCCTCCCCAACTGCACCTATCATGTGACCAGACCTGTGAGTATAATAATAAATATAGGCAAATATTTTCTCTGGTTGTATGATATTCTCAGGCTGACTAAAAGTAGTGAATATATTGGCCGTCCACAAGGAAAGCTCAGTGCAATTACGGAGCATGGGCCCATTTGGCAGCAGGAGGGAGGAAGGATAACAGCTGAGGTGCTGGGACTAAAAGGCCACTCTGTCATCACCATCACTATGCACGGCAACCATCTGCTCAGCCTTCCTGACAGTGCCCCCCCAAGGGGGGTTTCCTGTGGGAAGCTTATGAGGTAGAGAGGAAGGTCATCATTTTTACTGCTGTTACCCCAAAACCAAGGACAGGTCTTTGGAGATAACGCAATAAATCAAGACAGATTCATTAAAGGGATATCCAGGGTCCAGCCTTGCTCCCTGGGGCAGTTGGCTGGCAGCTCCTGTGCCCAGTGAGCTGGGGACATGAACACTCAACTCCCCCAGGGAAACATGGGAACACATGAAGTGGGCTGCAGACGTGAGTTAATTATTTTCATCCCACTCAAGGAGTAGGAGGTGGGTTCTAACTCTTTCCTGAGGGTACATTCCTGAGTGATAATGCCCAGTCAATTATCCTCCTCCTTAGATGACCTCATCATTCTGCTTTTGCTGAGGAAGTCTCCCCTGGAAAGATGATCATTCAGTATTCCTACCCAAAACATTGTTCACATGCCTTCATTTCCTCCTCTCTCTCCCTCTCTTTCTCTTTCTCTTTCTCTCTCTCTCTCTCTCTCTCTCTCTCTCTCTCTCTCTCTCTCTCTCTCTTTCAGTCTGGTACTGCAGATTGAACCCAAAGCCTTTGCACTGAGCTAAGTCCCTAACCCTTTTTTAATTTTTATTTTGAGACAGTCTAATTAAATGACTATATTGCCCAGGTTGGGCTCGAACCTGCAGTTCTCCTACTTCAGCTTCTCAGAGTATTAGAATTACAGGCATGAGACACCATGCTTGGATTCTACTTCTTTTTCTTAAACTGTCTGGAGGCTTTTTGATCATGAACTTCTTTGTTCTATTTGTGCATACATGCAAGAAGGTGCAAGGGGACCAGAAGTAAGACAACGGGCACAGGGCTCAAAAAATATGAAGCAATTTATCTTTTGCATACTTAACACCTGCAAGTTTCAGATTTTTTACAGGAATTTAGTACAATAATTTCATGGAAACCCATTTTATCCACACATGGAATGATCATTAAGTAGAATGTATTGTCTTCCATGAAGAATTTTAAAAATATACCCTAACAGCTGATTATGGTGTCTTTTTGAAAAAAACCTAGGAAGACAATATCAATAGGATATAAATAAGAATACTGGGAAGGAGGGAAAGTAGGAAGGCAGGAAGGCAGGAAGAAGGAAGGACAGAAGGAAGGAAGGAAGGGAGGGAGGGAGAGAGGAAGGGAAGGAGGAAGGGAAGAAGGGAGGAAGGGAGGAAGGGAGAAAGGGAGGAAGGGAGGAAGGAAGGAAGGGAGGGAGAGAGGAAGGGAAGGAGGAAGGGAAGAAGGGAGGAAGGGAGGAAGGGAGAAAGGGAGGAAGGGAGGAAGGGAGAAAGGGAGGAAGGGAGGAAGGGAGAAAGGGAGGAAGGGAGGAAGGGAGGAAGGGAGGAAGGGAGAATAGGAGGGAGGAAGGATTTTAAAGTAAGTCAACAGGCAAGTCTACTTCTTGAGAGCTAGCTTTGCAAAACAAAGGAAAGTCAGATGACCAAGAATTTGTAAATAAAACTTTCATAAGTGTCTTGGTTATTTTGTTGTTGTTGTTAAGACAAAATATTTAATGCCCAAAATTAAGGAAGGAAAGGTTTATTTAGCTTATAGTTTCTGGAGGTTTTAGTTTATATTTGGCTGGCTTTGAGGCAGAGTGGCACATGGCAGAGGGTAAATGTTTACAGCTGTGAAAGATAGTAAAGCAGTAAGAGCAAAGGGGAATGGCGGCAGGTAGCCTGTTTTTTTATGCAGTCTACTGGCTTTGGTGGCGTGGGGTGGTCTTTTACACCCCCACCCTCTGCATGCCTTCCTCTTGCATGGGCTCAGGATGAATATAAAGTAAGCACCTTGGCTCTCTTTTGAGTATATAGTTAACCTTTTAAACTTTTTAAATTGACACAATAAACAACATTCCAGGAGGGTAAGGGCATGTCCTTTTTACCCCAAGATGCAGAACTGCTGAGTTACTTAGCCAAACCTCTAGACTCCCCAAATTGACACAATGTATCAACCATAACATTCCACCCCTTGTCAACTTGGCTGTCAGACACCTTTTTAAAACTAGTTTTTAGATATAAAGACATGGTTATAATTATGCCTAACATATTATAACTATTTTATGTATTAATTTTTTTATTAAAATAGAAGGTAAGTTTTTTGGGGGTGATGTTTATTTTTTTTATATATATAACTTGAACATTATAACACAGTTTAACAATTTTTAAGGACCAGTAGTAAGTCTATCAACATTATATTATATTAGAATGATATTTGTGGAGGAATAGTATAATTATATTTTTTGTAGCTGATCACGTGGTTGTAATTGGTATTTAGAACTATCTTCTTTTACTATCTATTTTGTATTTTTGGGTTTTTTTTTGGCCTTTAGCAAGCACCTCAGCAGGTCTTGGTTCTTTCCCTGGTGGAGTGAACCATACCTTTATTTTTGAAGGCTCTGGGCCATTTCTCATTGTGCCTATATTAGGTTGTTGTAGTTTCCTATTGATTTTAATAACAGGGCATGGTAATATTAAGAGGCGCCCTAAGGGATCTCCTGCACTCCACATATATTTTTCCTTTCCCCCATTGTGGAGTAGTAGTCCAATTTCCCCTTGATAATCTGGGTCAGTTATCCCTGACAACCCTGTGACTCCCTTTTCAGCTTGTTTCCTCAGAGGCATGAGAAGACTAAAGTGACCAGAGGGAAATCTTAGTTTTTAGTTTAATGGTATCATTGTTGTGTTTTCTGGTACAAGCTTTTCCCCCTCTGGAACTAAGATGTCTAAGTCAGCAGAACATAAGGTTGTGGGGACAGAAAGCAAAAATTTTGCTAAGGGGTCACTAGGAGTAATTGTGAGTGGTACCATCCCTACTTGGGGGCGGTCTTTTACACCCTCACCCTCTGCATGCCTTCCTCTTACACAGGCTCAAGGTAAATATAAAATAAACACCTTAACTGCCTTTTAAGCTACATAGTTAAACTTTTTAAGTTGACACAATAAACAAACTTTTAAACTTTTTAAGTTGACATAATAAACAACATCCCAAAAAGATAAAAACATGTCCTTTTTACCCCAAGATATAAAACTGTTAAGTCACTTAACCAAACCTATAAACTCCCCAAGGTAACACAATATATCAACCATAATAATAAGATATCTAATTTATTTCTTCATCTTACTTCCTAAGAAGGGATTTTTGAGTATCACCTGAAACATAAAAAGTAATTCTTCATCAATTCCAGGTTTTTCAATCTCATGATAAATGATAATAAGTGCAAGATTTAGTGGCATGCTTGTAGGTGTTTAACAACTGGCTTTCTGCAGGGGCCATGGTCCCTTACAAGCTACCTATGTCACTGGACAGAGATGGCTAGAAATTTACGCTGTTACACAGCATTTCCCACACACAGCTACAATAGACATGAATAACCTCAAGAGCATAAATAGTCAAATGTAGTAGAATAATTACGAAGCAGTATGTTTTGCATGCTTATTACCCTTGTTTTTAATGTAACTTATTTCATTTTAAGTATATATAATTTAATTTTCAGCAATGGCTGTGTTTAATGAGCTTGCAAATTTTCTGAGTCTAACTATTAGCTCCCATGAGCCAATAGCCACTGTCTCTATGTTCTGATGGACCCAGATCAAAGAAGAAGCAAAGCCCCAGTATGTTGTATCCCAATGTACCTAACTGCACAGGATCTTCTAAAACAACTTATCGAATGACTACTATGTGCAAGTTGCTTCATTGGGTATCCTCACTTGTTAATATTTCATTTGGATTACAGCAGCTTTTAAGGTAGATTATACATCCATCATTTATAGAGGAAACTGAGATGCAATGAAATTGAAGCACTGCTTCCCAGATGCTAACGTGCATACAAATCCCCTAGGATCCTGTTAGAAGTCAGGTTCTGATACAGTCTGTCTAGGTGGGCCAGAGAGTCTGCATCTTCAACCAGCCCCCAAATGGTGCTCATCCATGCCTTCCCACTATGCTGAGAGTTCTACCAACTACCAAGTAGCAAGCAGCAAAAGGAATTATAAAGGTGGCAGTACTGGCTGTCAATTCCTTCTTTGCTGTTTTATCTGTTTATCTTTCATGTAATCATTTAAATTGATCTATTGAAGCTGGTCTCACACCACTATCCCAGCCCACCAAAAATGCCTTAGTTTTTCAAAAGAGAATTGCATCCTTAATTGGAGCATGTTCAACAGTGAAGTTTTTCTACATCATGGATAGTGTTTCCTTGCTTATATTCTCAATGGTGAATATTTCCTCTCCCTTATCCAAGGATTTCATCCATTGCAGCAGCATCACTGTTATACTGTGTGCCTGAATCAGCCATGGATGTTGAAAAATTACTACTTGAGCAAATGTTTATAGATTATAAAACCTAAGGATAAAAGAAAGGGTTTAAGGCAGGAGAATGGGGGTAGGGGCTAAAATTAAGTGACATGTGACTTTGGAAGGTTTTGAATTAAAAGCCAAGGAGTTATATATTTACAACAGAGAGCAAGTAACAGAGAATCAGGAAATGATATGGCCAAAGAGAGTTTTAAGAAGTTTAGTAGTTTATGTTAATTACTAATGCAAGTGCTTGAACTTTAAATTTGAGGTTTAAAACATTAACAATCTAAAATAATTATTAATGATTGTCTTACTTTTTTTGTTGCTGAGACAAAATACCCAACACCCAAAGTTAAAGGAGAAAAGGTTTATCTCAGTTCACAGTTTGTAGAGGCTTTAGTTCATAGTCAGCTGGCTCCAAGGCAAGTTGGAATAGCAGAGGAGAAAAAATTCATGACAGGAAGAAGGCAGGAAGGCAGCAGAGTATGCAAGTAGAAAGCAGCAGTGACAAGTGATCACACCAGCCCTCTTTCTGTCCCTTATATTCTGTTCAGGTTACCCATCCTTAGGGCAGCACTCATACCCAGGGAGGGCCTTCCCATTATCCACTCCCAGAATTATCCCAAACTAATCAATGGACCAGTTTAGTAATCACATACCCTTGATCCTAGTATCACACACTTAATCCCAACATCACACACTCTAGATCCAGCCACCCTGAAAAGCCCTACCTATGACCATATGAGACTTTGGGGAAACATCGAAACACAAGCCATAACAATGATGTTAGTATTTGAAATAGTAACCAGAACATTGTTGCCTATTAATACAAACAGCAATTATAAAATCTTCATCCACCTTTAGGATGTGCAATACTAGTGACAAATATTTATTCTAGTTGAAGAGGGTAAAATGAAGACTATTGTTTTCTCTGAAATATTTTCAAAATATCCAGAGAGCAAATTAAAGTGTCTTTTAGAACACAACTAGGAGAACATGATGAAAATGTAAGAGGGCTTCAAGTCCATTCTCTGACAACCAGATGTTTTAGTCCATGTTCTGTTACTCTAATGTAATACCTGAGACTGAGTAACTCTACAGAGAAAAGAGGTTTATTTATTCTGTAGTTCTGGGGGCGGGGGCTGTTTTTGGTACCAGGAATCAAACTCAAGAACTTGTCCTTGCTAGGCAGGAGCTGTGCAGCTGAGCTATATCTCTGGCCCTAGTTCTGGAGGTTTGATTGCAGGGCACCACATCAACTCAGCTCTGGTGAGGATCAATTAGTATGTGCCATCATAATGGTGGATGCATTTAATAATGGAGACCTAGTAACTCTTACAAATATGCTTGGTGTACTTTGTTGCTTTATGTCACATTTTAAATTGAACATTAAGAGAATGCAAGTTTTTGTTTTGTTTTGTTTTGTTTTGTTTTGTTTGTTTTGAGATAGGGTCTTGCTATGTAGTTCAGGCTGGCCTTGAATGCACTATGTAGCCTCAGCTAACCTCAAACTTGCAGTAATCCTCCTGCCTCAGCCTCTCAAGTGCTGGAATTATAAGCATGTGCCACCATGCCTGGTCAAGAATGTGGTATTTTAATTTTAAGTCTGCCAGTGCTTCTATCTAGAGATCTATTGCCATTTTGCTCTTCAGTGAAATTTTTTCCCCAAGAAAGACAGGACTACAATTTTTTCTAACAAACTGAGATGATACAGTGTTTTCTTGGTTATCAAAACTATTCTTGTAGCTTTGGGATTTTGACTTGGTTAATATTCATGGTGTGTGGGAAAGCACACAACACTGTACAATATCACCCATGTTATGTACATACACAGGACCTAGAAGGACACATCCAACAAAGCTTGACTGCAAATGACTTTATTCTGTGCTTCTTGTGTTTTTGTTTCCTATAATGTATGTGCTAACTTTTCAAAAATAAGATTACTTTTAAAGCTTAAAAAATGATGTTGGGAATATGCATGGGAGGAAGAGATCACACCACAAAACAGGAAGCCAGAGAGCGATTCAAAGATCAATTTGCTCTCTACAACTCTCTTTCTTGAGAACCTCCTTAATCTTCGGTAAGGGCAAGGCCCCTAAAAATCTAAGGATCTCCCACTAGGTTCCACCTTTTAGCAATTTCCTGTCTCCTAACACTCCCACAATGAAACCAAGTTTCAAACTCATGTGTCCCTGGGGGACAAAACACATTTAAACTTTGGCACCAGCTGTGCAAACAGAGGAAGAAAGCAAAGAAGACTTTATTAAGCTCCTTGCCTCTAATAACTTACTTAATCCTCTTTTCAGCTGGTCAGATAAGTCTTTTTCATTTGAAGTAATTGAATAGAGTTGAATAACTTGCCAAACACCCTACTAAGTATTAAGACCATGATTAAACCTAACTTGCCATTTTTTCTTGCTCTATTCTTGGACAACTCTCCAAAGTCCCTAAACTAATGAAAGCCGAGTTCCCTCAAATCTTAAGTATGGAGTTCATCCTAAAAGGAGCTCCACAACAAAAGCACCTTGGAATTGTAACATGTGAAACCAAAGACATACAGACATGCAAAGACCACAAAATTTCAAATGTACTGTTAAAAACAAATAGGCATAGGGGGCTGGGGATTTAGCTCAGCGGCAAAAGCGCTTGCCTGGCAAGCGCAAGGTCGTGAGCTCGGTTCCCGGTACCGGAGAAAAACCAAAAAAAAAAAAAAAAAAAAAAAAAAACAAATAGGCATATATACTATCAAATTTTGTTTTTCCTAAAGTAAAGGTGGGCAGTTGGTTGAGACTGTTAATGCAAAAAACTCAGCTCATAGGATGATGTAAGACCTAACTAAGCCCTTGGGGCATTAGCACTGGGTGGCCTGGAAGGACAAACCCCTCCTGAATGCTCACCACAGTGTGGAGCTGAGATTCTTCAGCCCTGGAGAGAACAGGGCTCTCTGCGCATCAATTTTATACACTAAAAAAATCTCCTAAACAGAACCGCAGTCAGGAATTATCTTTGTGGATATAAAGCCTTGATAGTAATTTAAAGTTAACTTCTGCTTTTAATTAGATTTCCATAACTTCCATGATCTTTCTGCAACTTTTATGATTCAAATTTAATTGTGTTTGCTTTTGTTGTTTACCTCTCCACAGGTTTGGCCGTAAAATCTGCCTCTTGATAACAATTCTCATAAATGCTTCATCTGGGGTTCTCATGGCCATTTCCCCAAACTACACATGGATGTTACTGTTTCGCTTGATCCAAGGACTGGTCAGCAAAGCAGGCTGGATAATCGGCTATACTCTGAGTAAGAATGATAATGGTTGTAGGTGTGAGAGCACAGGGACTTGGCTGCCAAAGTAGCATCAGGTGGGGGATGAAACAAGGACCCAGCTTCAAGACAATGTTGAGAGATTTAGTCTGTATCCAAAAATGTTCTTAAATTGTCTAATCAGCTCTTTCTGCATTCCTTCTACAAAAAGAAAACAGTGGAGGCAGAGACAAGGGCAAATATCTTGCCAGCCAGATTTCTATATAGCGCTTTCGGAATTTCTGTTTTCTGCACCGTAGAGTGTTATGTAGAGAGGAAACCTAACCCACAAGGCCCATTCAGACACAATGGGATCAGATAGATGCAATGGTGAGAGATATGTTTGATGCATAAAGCACTTCATTGCTCTGCCTACATCCATTCTAGTAAGCCACAGTTATCCTCAATTTGTGTACAAAACCATAGAGAGTACAAATACTGTAATGGAAACAGGTTCAGCACCTCAGCAAGCCATTTGTAAAATCAGGAATATTATTTTTACCCTCCTCATTAGTAGCCAGAATATGGTTAAAATCCATGGACTGTGATAGCATATTTGAATTCTAACAACAAAGCATATTTAGAGCATAGAGAAATATCATAGCCGTAAGTAGACCTTTGAAATTAACCCTCATCATCACTTTCTCTTTTGTTGTGATTGAATAGCATCTACACAAAGGGAAAGGGACATTTGAAGTTATATTACTAACAATAACAATAATAATGCTCTTTAGACATGAGAGAACTCGAATGTATGTGCTTACGTAGTTTTACCTAATAAAGCCAATTTGAGAAATTTTGTGACAGGAAAAGGAGATGATTCTTAATACTATTCCCACCAGGGCAGGCATCTAAAATAACATTTGGCCAATGAAGGAGATCTTGTATGCAGTTATTCAACCAATAATTTGGCTTCTAGAGCATGCAGTATGTAGAATTTAATTGTGTATATATATATTTCAGCAAAAGTCAATCTCAGCCTCCTTCCATTCATTTCTTCTCCAGTCCCTCTGAATACTCTTGAGCCTTTGATGTATACCTTGTTACTCCCTTTCCTCCTCCTACCAGCCTTTCCCAAAGCTCATCCATGACCCCAGTCACTTTGAAAGACATTTGTATTTATTGAGCACTGGTTTGCTTTCTTTCCTTCTGTTTCTTTTCTCTTTCTTTCTTCCTTCCTTTCTTTCTTTCTTTCTTTCTTTCTTTCTTTCTTTCTTTCTTTCTTTCTTTCTTTCTTTTCTTGCTATCAATTTATTTAGCTGTGTTTTTGTTTTGTTTTGTTTTCTTTCTGGTACCGAGAATCGAACTCATGACCTCGTGCTTGACAGGCAGGCACTGTGCCGCTGAGCTAAATCCCCAGCCACTTTTTGCTGTTTTTAAATTCTTCAAATAATTCAGTTATTTATAGAAATATTTTAGAGTACATTTCTATTTGGTTTATAAATAGTTGAAGCCTTTAACATATTTGCCGAACATTTAAACCCAAAACTATGGTTTGTGGAACATCTGGAGCTTCAATGCTTCTATGTCTGTCACATGAAACAACTGTCCCCTTGTTCCATGCACATGAACCTCATACATCTGCCATGGTGCAGTCATGGGATGGGATAAAGCTGATTGTTATACCGTGTTTAGTGAGTATTGTGCTCCTAAATTGGTTCTTGGAATGTAAAAAACCCTGATTTCTAGTTGTTTTCAACTTCCTAAGTTTAAATACTTCTACTATGGCTGATTTCAAGATAATAATAAATTTAATAACTTGTTTCCAAAATTCCTGAAAATTGTAAAATGTGCTTTTGCAGCTAGTACTTCCAAATTCAGCCTACTTCTCAGTTTTTAGTCTTTTGCACAGATAAGCAAGATTGCAAAGGAAATGTTTACCTTATGAGAAAACAAGTTATAGTCAGGTGTTCATTTATATACAAGTTGTCTAAAATGTAAATTTAATGCTTGATACATTAATTTTGATCATGAGTTATCACTGTCTTATTATTTTAGATGAAAAGTTCTTCACTTAGCTGAAATACAATTGCATTTGACTCTGAAATTATTCTATAAATAAACATTTTTGTTCATACTGGCAAGTTTTTTATTTTAAATCTGATATGGGGTTATAGATATCTATTAATTAATACAATAGTAATAACTGTAACATAATAAGGCCCCAAAGAACATTTTTAAAAGTTCAGAGAATTGTATAGAAACCTCTGGAGTCTGCTCCATATATTTGAGGCTGGTGTTCTGGTTTCCTTATAGCCGGACAGCAGCTCACAGTGGTGCTGAATGTGTTGTCCTTTTGGATTCTCTCTGCAGTTACAGAATTTGTCGGACTGAGCTATCGGAGAACAGTGGGGATTTTTTACCAAGTTGCCTTTACCATTGGGCTCCTGGTGCTAGCAGGGGTGGCATATGCTCTTCCTCACTGGAGGTGGTTGCAGCTTGTAGTCACTCTGCCTAACTTCTTCTTCCTTCTCTATTACTGGTAAGTCCATTGGGAGTGAAAAGAAAAGATGATGAAGTCATTTATTTTGTTAAAATATGCACACTCTGCTTCTAAATTTCCTTCATTTTTCAGGTTTTTTCACAGAAACACCAACTCCAAGTTTCAGAGATAAAAATTACATGCTCCCATAATGGGAATCTAATGCCTTTTCACTTTGGGCATAATATTTTTGTGTCCTGGAGCTTACATTTCAGATACTTTATTTGGAGTTTAAATTAGCTTCCAGCAACTTTAATACAACTTAGACTACAGACCCACAAGAGATCAACAATCTTGCTCTTGCTGTTTTATTCCTCATTGGTGGAAGCTTTAGGATAGAGAAGGATGAGCATGGCACTCATGTCACCACTTCCCCACACCCATGCTCAGGGCAGACACCCTCAATCAATCACAGTACCCATTATTCCAAATAAGGCCATCATGGCACTCTAGGACCATACCAGTCACCATCACCAAAGCAAATTAAATATGTTTCCCAAGAGAAACACATGGAAAATGGCAGAAGATATTAGCAAACCATAGCATGTCTGAAATAAAGCAGACAAGATGCTGGATTACCAGACCAGATCCTTCTGCTGTGCAACAAATCCACTTTTTTCCTCCTGGATATATCAGCTTGTTTTTCCTATAATTGTCTGGCCTAAAGGTTAAACATCTCCACCCTTTCCAAGATGCCTGTTTCTTTACCAAAAGCCAGTAAAATTCTGGTCTTAGCTCAAGATTCTACAACATACACCAAAGACTGGATGCTTAAATAATGGACACTTATTTCCCATAGTTATCAAGACTAGGAAGTCAAAGGACAAGATGTTGACAGATTTCTGTCCCACCTCAAACTTACAGAGATCTTCCATCTTCTGTGTCCTCACATGACAGAAATTCAGTGAGAGAGCTCTGATCTCACTTCCTCTTCTTATAAGGACACTAATCTCATCTCATTAGTGTCACCTCATCTCAGAGATTTATCTAAACCCAGTTACTGCCCAAAGGCTCCATCTCCATGGTCCACATTGGGGGTCAGGGCTTCAACATGTGAATGTGTGTACTATACTCTGAGATTAATCATCATCTCCCTTGTCTCCCTGTGCTCACTTTTACTCCTCTGAATCCACCCTTTTGTCCTATTCCCATTAGGAAATCTTATTTCTCAGCTAAACTGCTCCAGTAGAGTCCCACCTGCTCTTCTAGACATTTGCTTACTATCCTCTGATTCATCTTCATACGGAAATTTTAAATCCAGTTTCTCCATGCCACACCTATGTTTGAAAGTCTTCAAAATTTGATTCCCCTGTGAATAAAGACCTAATGTTTCAGCCTGACAGCCAAGCCTGCTTGTTACTCAAGTTCTGGCTGCCTCGGAGCACTTTTTGCCACTTGGCACTCCACAAAATCAAGCTGAAATTTTATATACAGTATTTCATGATGGGGGCGCACTTTTGAAAGGCTATTTGAGTTGCAGAGCAGTAAACACGATTCTTGGGGAAAGAATGGAGGGAGAAGCATCAGTTAGAAACTATTTCAATCTTCCTAGAAAAAGAAGACAAGAGGCTAAACTAAGAAGCTATGTGTAGGAAGAAAAGGAAAACTATATCTATATCTGTATCTATATAATTTCTAATAAGATGGCAATCATGGGTTTTGGTGGGTGTCTTGCTTACTTTTCTCTCATTGCTGAGACAAAATACCTGAAGGCTAAAATTAAGGAAGTAAGGCTGATTTAGCTCATAGTTTGTGGAGGTTTCAGTCCATACTTGACTGACTCCAAGGCAAAGGGCAACAGTTCATGATGGTGGAAGACAGTAATAGCAACAAGAGCAAAAGGGAGAAGCTGGAGCAAGCAGCCTCTTTCCCTCCCTTACTTTGTATGCAAACTATCCACCCCAAGGTGGGTGTAGCACTCACACGCATAATCCCAGCATTGGACCACGGATGGATCATAAACTCTAGAAGCCCTTCCCCATGACTGCATGAGGCTTTGGGGAGAAGTCCAGACACAAACCATAACATTAGGAAACCACATATGGAGATCTCGAAGGAGGGGATATCCAGTATAGGCTTAAGTGCCTGCGTGTTGGTTGGGTGTCCAGAAAGACGAGCAGGTTGGAAGGAAAGGTGACAAACTGAGCTTTGGACACACTGAAGTTGAGGTGCTGAAGGGAAGCCACATGTAGATATCCAGAAACCAGTGTAATCTAAGGATCTGGAATTGTAGTAAATTTCATATATGTCTTTGTTGTTGCTATGAGGACAAATGAGATCACTCAGAAGAAATGAATAGAGTTGAGAGAGGAAGGAGATAGGGCCAGAATCTAAGACATCACCAAGTTTTGAAAGCTAAGCAAAGGAATACAATCTGAGACCAAAGAAGAGCAAGGTGACATCATCCAAAAGGGAGAAAGGACTTCATAGGCACGGAGACAGAAATGGAAGCCACAGGTGAGGGAGCCTCTAGTCAATCTTCCACCTCTAAAACCTCTTGTGGGATGTGGTGGAGCTCCTCCTCCTTGCTGGTGAGCTGTTCAGTCATCTCTATAACCCTCACATCACCAATTCTTGGCCCCAGTTGGGTCATTTCATAACCCAACTGGCACAGTGTGCTGTCAGCTCTTTGAGGTCAGGTGACATTAGGGCCCTGTGGTGTAGCCTCCTATCTAGGTCTTGATAGATGACTGTCTGGCCTTGAATTAGGATAATTTCTATTTTATTAAGCAAGTAACTCTACTGTAAAACAAACCCAAAGATTATATTCAGATTACTTTGGATTGAGCCAGTATTTCCACCCCTATCATTTTTACCCAATGTTTCTAATTCTCAAAAAAATCATTTTAGTTTTTATTCTATTAAATATCTCTGTTTTTATTTTGGAACAAAAACAAATTAACAAACAACCATTTAGAAAGTAGCACAAGAATAGTACAAGCAATACTGAATTACAGACAAGGTGACAGGGAATTAATAATGGTTGTTGTGTTACATATTGATAACTTCAAAGTGATTACTTAAGGAAACAAATATAGACATGCAAGATTGACCAAATAATTAATCATTAACTGTTCCATTCAATAAAGTGATATAAGACAGTAGGACAACTATGTTAGCTATCCTATATATACATATATATACACACAATTTTCCCCATCTTCCTTTTCTCTTCTCCCTCATCCCAGTAGCCCTTCACTTTTGAGCATTTTCCTTCCATTTCACAATGTCTATCACACCTCCTAGTTTTTATTCACTCTTTCAGGTCTTACACTAGTGAGACAATATAATTCTTATCAATGTAGGTCTGATTTATTACACTTATGAGTATGGTCTCTAGTTGTTACCATTTCCCTATAAAAGCCTTGATTTTATCTTTCTTTATAGTTGAGTAATATTCCATTATATAAAAGTACCACAATTTTTTTTAACAAATTCTCAGTGGATGGACATTTGGATTGCTTACACAATTTAGCAAATACAAATTGCTCTGCTATGAACATGAGTGCACATATATCTCTGTGATATGATGTTTCCAGATCTTCTGGGAAAATACCCAGAAGGGGAATAGCTGAGTTGAATGGGATCTCTAGACCTAGTTTTCTGAGGAGTCTCCAAACTGATTTCCACAGTGGTTTCACCAGTCTGCATTCCCACCAGCAATGAAGAAGAGTTCCTATTTCTCCACAGCCTCACCAGCATTTGTTATTGGTTGATTTCTTAATGATAGCCATTCTTACTGGGGTGAGATGAAATCTCAATATTGTTTTAATTTGCATTTCTTGAATGACTAATGATGTTGAACACTTTCTCATGTATTTATTTGCCATTTGTATTTCATTATCTGAGAAGTGTGTATTCATCTCAGCTGCCAATTTCTGGATTTGGTCTTTGAATTTGGGGGAGCTGATATTTTTTAATTCTTTATATGCTCTGGATAGGAGACCTTTGTCC